>NW_015539856.1:646273-660191 GCF_001515605.1 Sinocyclocheilus anshuiensis
ACACGGTGTAACATTGGTTTTGCTTTGTTTCACAGAACTAATCGTTGCCTGGGTTGCGTACGTATGTGTGGGGCGGAGCTATCAAAATAGGGGTAAAACGAAGAGTGTGTGTATTAGCCTGCTTGTAAACTCTGAACCTCTGTTTATTTCATTTAAGACTGTCATGCGTCATCAGTGAGCTGCAATCTAACCAACCTATGGTCCTGTTTGTCTCAGTTGTGTCTGCCCAGGACAATAAAAAGAAGCCTTGAGTGACCACCCACCCAACTTACAGTGTTCATCATTCCACCATCACCAACATAGCCACACACACACACATATACAGGTGCATCTCAATAAATTAGAATGTCGTGGAAAAGTTCATTTATTTCAGTAATTCAACTCAAATTGTGAAACTCGTGTATTAAATAAATTCAATGCACACAGACTGAAGTAGTTTAAGTCTTTGGTTCTTTTAATTGTGATGATTTTGGCTCACATTTAACAAAAACCCATTTCACAATTCACTATCTCAACAAATTAGAATATGGTGACATGCCAATCAGCTAATCAACTCAAAACACCTGCAAAGGTTTCCTGAGCCTTCAAAATGGTCTCTCAGTTTGGTTCACTAGGCTACACAATCATGGGGAAGATTGCTATGCAATGGGTCAGTTCCCATTGGATTTTTTTGTCCATATAATGAAAGTCCAAGCAAGACTTGTCCAACCTTGGGAACCAAGGCCATGTCTTGAATATTGGGGGAGACCTTTGTTTTTTTATATTATTAAAAATAAACTAAAAATAGAACAGTGAAGGAAATTCTAGGTCGAATTCTAGTTGGCAATTTGGAAAATGTTTGAATTTTTAGCTAATGATGTTTTAAAGGGGATATCGGATGCCCATTTTCCACAAGTCAAGTCAAGTCACCTTTATTTATATAGCACTTTTAACAATACAGATTGTGTCAAAGCAACTGTACAGCATAAATTAGGAAAATAGTGTGTCATTAATGGAAAATTACAATGGTAAACACTCAATTTTCAGTTAAAAGTTGGTATGATTCTCAATTCCAGTCCTGGGGGCTCTCTGCTCTGCACATTTTGCATGTCTCTCTTATTTAACATTCCTGATTGAGATCATCAGCTCGTTAGGAGAGAGATCTATGAACTGAACTAACGAGCTGATGATCTCAATCAGGAATGTTAAATAAGGGAGACATGCAAAATGTGCAGAGCAGAGAGCCCCCAGGACTGGAATTGCGAACCACTTTAGGGTCTTCATGAAATGTCCTCAATGGTCGTATAATGGCCTTAGGTGTCAGAATGGCAGAGCGGTCTAAGGTGCTGCGTTCAGGTTGCAGTCTACCCTGGAGGCGTGGGTTCGAATTCCACTTCTGACAGACCTATCCTTTGGCTGTGGACAGCAGCTACAGTCTTCAGCCCTCTGGAACGTTGACCCAGCAGGGCAGTAACTTTAGGGGCAGTTGTGGCCTAATGGATAGTGAAGTTGGACTTGTAACCCGAAGGTTGTGGGTTCGAGTCTCAGGTCCGGCAGGAACTGTTGGTGGGTGGAGTGAAAAACAAGCGCTCTCTTCCACCCTCAATACCACGACTGAGGCACTGAACCCCCAACTGCTCCCCGGGTGCCGCAGCATTGGCTGCCCACTGCTCTGGGTGTGTGTGTGTTCACTACTGTGTGTGCACTTGGACGGTTTAAATGCAGAGCACAAATTCCGAGTATGGGACACCATACTTGGCCACATGTCACTTCACTTTCACTAAAACAACAAACACCATGTAAAAGTGAATTTTGCATCTGATAGCCCCTTTAAAATATGCACACATTCATTCTTATTTGTATGCCTAATTTGCCAAAAAAGCTAAAGGTTCCTTGTCTCGTCACATTCTTTTAGGAATTATATGAATCACATAAACGATACCACATTTTGCATTAAATATGGCGAAATTAAGGCTGCACGATAAATCGCATGCCATTATCTTGCGCATCTCGTCAGTAAAGCCGGTTCTGTGATTAGTAGTAAATCTCCATCACGTGCTTTCAGATGGAGCGGTATTTAATACAGAGCCGTAGATCACTGACAAGTTACACAATATCGCGTTCATAATCAAAGGAGATTCATCTGCGATTATGAACGCGATATTATAACAGCGATCGACAGGAGCCAGAATCTTTTTAGAGACCACAGTGTCATCTGTGTGCAACCAAAATAGACTGCATTAATTGCCTGCTGAATTTTCTGTGAGCGATCTGAATAGCGCGACTCATCTTGACTATCAATCTACTAACGGTTTTAATCACAAATGTTTCCAACATTTATGGGCTGCATGGGCCTTTTTTCAGTTATCAAGAGCGCTGTTGACATCTCTCATCCCTGTTTGTCTTTTTAAGTTGGTGCCGGAGTGCATTCCAATTAGCAGTTATATAATGAGAGAGAGGTACTCAACACAATCATCAAATAAAGCGCTTTCCCCTCATCTCAAAGGTGAGCAGAAACCATTCGTGTATTTTCTGCTTTGAGGAGCCGAAATATTTTTTACTCAACTTCTGTTTCCATTTGGTCCATGTATTGACCCACGTTACCTCATTCCAGCAGTTATTGAGCACAGCGTCACATCTGACCTTGAGCTTGCTAAACCTCAACAAACACGTAATGCGTGGAATAAGTTATAGCACAATCGCTCCATCTGAGGTGTTTATGAATGCCTTCGATGCTTTCAGGTATGGGTTTATTGAGCAATACAGGACAAAAAAGATATCAAAGAAAGGAATTTAGCTATTTAGTTAATGATAGAGAGGAGATGGTTTGTCATGCATTTGCTTCGATGGCAATGAGATTCATTGAAAACAATGCATTACAGCAATCCATTGTGGAAAGCCGTCGCTGGCATTTTTACAGTAGCACAACAGCAAGCTAATACAGACTGTTCCCAAGAGCAGTGGAAATGTAGTATTATTAAAGTATTTAATATCAAAGAACAAAAATGTTCTGCAAACAAAACTGCTGCTGGCCAATATAGCCTACCACACCATTACAACATTTTTTTTTTCCATATTTATAAAGATTAAAGCAAAGTTACTGTCCTCGTGTAACACTGATAATGTACAAAATATTATTTTAAGACATTAACCAGTGTACGGTCATGACCAGTATTGTTTTGGTGCATGAAATGGATAAATGAATTTAATGAATAGTTAATTTTATATCAAAACAAAAAATTGGGTTGTTCCCTTTTAAAAAAGAAAACTGAAAAGAAAGAAACCTCACTGAACTGCTTGCACCATCCTTTCGCGCAAAAAAAAAAAAAAAAAAAAAAAAAAGGGGGTTTTGAAAAAAAAAAAAGTGCACATGCATCCAAAGATGTAACTTGATTTGATTGAGGCCAATGCTAGTCAAAACCTATTTGATGGAGAAGTCATCCATCCATTATTGAACAAAAACATTTACAAGGCTGTGTATAAAAGATGACTCATACCGCATACAAGTATATCTACCTAAAATATTGGCTCTCTCAACTTTTAGGAGTACATATACAGATAGCAGCCTCAAAGCATACAGACTTGGGCTAAAAGCCACAAAACTTCAAATTGTTGGACCTCATGGGGTCTTGTAACACGTAAAGATCAAGAAGACCTAGGCCCTGCTTGCCCCTGGCATCAACATTCATCTTCACCGATCGGATCACAAGTGGGAAGGTGAGATAGATTGCAGTTTGTTAATAACATGCATCTCAAATGTGTCTCCCGTGACAACTTGTGATTGAATTTTGAGCGGAGGGTCTCTGATTTCATGACTTTGTACAGCACACCTCACTGTGTTACTGCTTGTTGACAGATTACTTATAAATTGTAGTCCATTACTGATTACAGATCACATGATAAACACAGTAGTTAGTAACGTAATCTAGGTTTTTAGGTAAGGTATTGTGACTGCTTTTTAGATTATTTTTTTAACCAAACTTGTTTTACCATTTAACATACCATATTGATATAAAAAAACGCAAATATAAAGACAATATATTCAATGTTTTCTATCAACATCATAAAATGCATTAAACATTACATTACATTACACCAGGGTTTCCCAAAACGGGCTTAATGTAAGAACTGCAGTGGATTTGTGAGTTGATAAAAAGCTAATGATTCTTTAAATCATAAAAATGTAAAATAAAACTAATCTGAACACTAGAAAACTAAAAATATAAACATTTTATTTGTTTAACTGCATGTCAATATAACCATTAAACAACATCAGAGAACTGTAAATATGCGAAGGTGTTGTTAAATTATTTGAAATATTAATTTCCTCAGAGACTGCAAGTAAATATTACATGTCATAAGGGTATCAGCTGACAAAAATATTTGGGAATCCATTAATTACATGAACAAACATTAATAAACATGAAAGAAGAGTTAGAGATAATCATTAAATTATGAATAATTTTCATTGTGTTAATATGTAATCATGCAATCCATAAAAAAGTAACTGTAATCTGATTATGAGCATTTTAATTTAACTCTAATTACAAGTACTTAATTTTTGGAATCTGATTACGTAATCCATATTACATGTAATCTGTTGCTACCCAGCACTGCTTGTTAATAATACTGAAAAGGTTTTATCCTTTAAAATATACTTTTTTTTTTTTATCTGACTACAAACAAGCAAATTGTTTCAAAGCATATTCACAGTAATAAACTGTGAACTGTAGAAAAAAACAAACTTTAAAATAACTTATTTTGTGTTTGGAACAACACGAGGGTGAGAAATTATCTTTTTTTGTTTGTTTGTTTTTGGGTGAACTATCACTTTAAGCTACGTGAAGCATAAGGTACATAACACTAATGCTGGTTGTTAGTTGTCCTGTTTTCTTCTCCAGATTTGGAACAGGGTTAAATGGGGTCACCATGTTTTTCTTTTCCAGTGGATTGGCAGGGGGCGGCTGGGGCAGAAGTGCCTGAGGTCTCAGGTGGAAGGGCTGCTGGGTAGCAGGACACGGCTCCCCAGAGGAATACAGGACAAGAGACATGGGCCGGGGCGATCCAGCTCATCTCCTTTACTCTTCAGAGTTCAGCAGAGTGGAAGCTTGTACAAACATCTCCAATCACAGGCATGAGATTGCACACAAACACACACAAAGAACAAATTTGCTTTTGCTGATGCACATGAGATGCTTTAGAAATGATACACCGGGGATGCGTTTTTTGGAAAAAGTAGATCTTGGACAGCACTTCTCAGTATTCACAAAAAAAGCAATGGAAATAGCTTTTCAAGTTAGGCAGGTGTCACATATTTTTTTGCATTCTTATTGCCTTTTATCGATGTAATTCATCATATTTTAGCTGAGTGGAAAATTCACTGCTGATGATCAATTAATTGAAATACAGTTGGTTCTGGCCCTCAAATGGGACTTTTTACTATTGGGTCATTCCGTGTCAACTCAACCAGAGGTCAACCAGAGGTTTTTGATTTTGCTAATATTTTTTTCTGAAGAAATATAAACATGTTTAGTGATAAAAGCCAAAATATTAAGAAGGAAACGAGATGCATCTCTAGTTTCAGCATTATTTGTTCTTCAGACATTCCTCTTTAAAAGAAAATAAGTATCATATTTTTGCAAAGTGACCCACAGTTGGTATTTGACACATTGAAAATGTGTACAATTTAACTATATACCCCTGGAGTCATATTGCGATCCCAATATCTCTGGAACCAAACCTTATAGGGACTTAAAAATGAAGATGCCAAAAGGAAAGTTTGTTAAGACCCAAAATCTAAAAGGGCATTAAGATATTTTACTTTTATAAGTATATCTTAATACTTTGTGAGTTACAGGCCTGCAAACTTTGGAGATAAAAACTTGAAAAGTGCTGTTTCCCCATTTTGAATTGTCACCATTGACACATTATGCAACAAAGATTGCTAAAGTTAACAGATTTTACTAATAGACCTACCAATCTCTGTGTAAAAGTAACATTATGATGCTGCCATCTTTCTGAAGTCATTTTTACCCCTCTGTAATTTGGCTCTGAATCTCAGGTGAAAATTGCCATTTTGACCCCCCTCTACTAAAAGCGGATTACTCAGTAAATATTCATCCATGACATTTAATATCTTGGCTTTCATCACTATAAATGTTTATCTTTCTTCAGAAAAAAACATTAGGAATGACCCTATTTGTATTACTCTGTTTGTCTGTGCTTGTGTTTTCCAGACAGATTTTCAGTGACTCTTTTTTGAGGTTCACAACGTTACGCCAGTAAGTGGGACAAGTGACTGTATAAGCCATTGAATCATTCATTCAGCCAGTTTGTTCAAAAACACACTGCTTCTTTCGTGATTCGTTCTATTGAGTGTTACTCTAAGGTAGTTTATTCTGCTGCGGCTTCCATTAGTTGAGGTTAGTCAATGCATCAGCTATTAACTAACAATACAAAAAAAAGAGCAATCAGAGGTGTAAAGCTAAAAATAAACATACTTGGGTAAAAGTCTACCTGGTCTCATGGCAAAAACGTACCTGGAGGCACTTTTTCACGAGACGTGAAATACATACCAATAAGTACATATCACTGCAGTTTCCAAAAGAAATGAACACTAGAAGCAGTAAAACTCCGACACCTTTTATTCCATTTCACACATATTTATAGAGTTTCGATTAATAAAGCGTAATTTTCGCCCAATTACTTGAAGAATATTATGTTATGACTTCAAAACAATTTTAATATGCTAGGAGATTTGAAAACTGATGCTTTTGAATGTTAGCATCGCACATATCCAGCTTCATATCAATGGGTTTTCATCGACGGTAGGTTTGTTCGGTAGCTCACGTAGTACGGAGACAGTGAGGAGCTCCGGTTCGAATCCCGTGTAACTATGGTTCGACAAAACCATTCAAATCTGCATATAAGTTAGCTCAAATGGCACGGTTGCATCAACAAATGCGTTTTTATATCAGTTTTGCATTTGTTAACACTATCGGGTAGGTTTAGGGTTGGGTTTGGTGTAGTGCATATTTCCAACATGATAGAGCATTAACTTTTAGCGACAGTCCCCGGATATTTGAACCGCCGCAATACATACCTGAAGCAACGTAATAAAAACGCCGCAATACGTACCTATATCAACATAATAAAAACGTGCCAGGGTTCACGTATTGAACCCGTGTTTTAGCGCCACTCAGTGGACATTTCTCTTTGAAACATGCAGTAAGGTACGTAAAAACGTTGTTGCAGAAAAGTACCCAGAGGTACGTATTTTTATGAGACTGGTAAAAGTACAGATACCTTACAGCGAAAATTACTCCATTACAAGTCACCAATTCCAATACGACTTGTATAAAAGTCTTAAGAGTATTTGATTTTAACAGTATTTAAGTATTTTACTCATACTGAATGTAGGCTCAAACATGCACTAGTCCTCAACATCTAAGAGAAATGCCAGTAAAAAACAAAACAAGAATAATTTTATTTGTGAGGAGAGCAATCACGTTTAGGTCTACTTTCTTAAATCAAAATAAAAAACAAAATAATAAAAATACTAATGTTGTTGTTATTGCTGGAACCTTGTTGTAAAGTGTTACTGGCTAACTGTTACATAAAATCAATATTACACTCGCAATCATGGTGGTCCAAATATCAGCACTGAGTGACTGCTGCCAAATCATATTTGGTCAACAGCACTCATGCTCATGCTATAGTTACAAATTCAGCAACAGTTCGCATACTGGGGCTTTGGACTGAATTAACTTAAAATAAAATACATAAAGTACGGTATGATGCAGTCATATGTTTAGTTGTGTGCAGACTGCCACAGATGTCTCTAATCATCTTGAATTGCTTGTGTTCACTATTTTTAATTTGACAGGCACAAAACACAGTTATGGATTTTTATTTATTTAATTATGTAAAGTGCACAAAACACAAAACACAAAATTTCAGGCAACTAGGGGTTCTCAGTCTCCTCGACTGTAGATCTCCTGTAATTCAAACACTGCCTATTATAAAACTTGTGTTTCTATTCTATTTCAAGGCTTTATCTCAGCTTGGTACACTGAATGCTCTTAATATTTGTACGTCCACAGATTATTTACTCTGCTGGGCTGGTGAAATATAAAAGTGTGTAAAGGGGCGGTCTCATTATATGAGGAGGTCATAACCAGAATGTGCTCAGAACCCCTTTTAAAGATCCATCAATATTAATTCAGGGTGTAATTGTCTTTTTCTAGCCAGCAGTGTTTGAAAGCAGCACCCTTTTTCTTTGTATTTGCAATTTGTGGGGTTTTAATGAGCAACTCCAAGGAAGCACATAAAAACACCAGGTGAGTTCAACAATGGTTTAAAGAATTGAACGTGGGCGCTTATATTGGGTTACGCACTTATGCTTTTGAGCAAGAACTGTTTGTTTTAGCCTTAAGACAAAAAAACCCAGGACAATTAAGCTGGCATGCAGCATGACTTTGCTTTCAGCTTTGTCTCAATGTTTACAGCAATGAGATAAAAATCGATCATAATTCCTTCTTCGCCAATGCTGGCTTTGGAAATAATGGAAGTTGTGTATGTGAGCTGCTCCACTGAATGCAAACACACCACTGGGAAAAAGACAGACAGCATCCATAAGAGACAGACAGATATCTAGTGCAGACGCGGCTAGGATGCTGTTATAATGGCAAAAGGTTTCGAAACCCTGCCAGCACACTGCTCAATCGTTTTTATTGATCGTGCAGGGATTTATAATCACAGTTTGGGATGAACTTTGGAAAAAATGAGGATGCCACAGAGATTATTCCATTGCCAAGTTCAGATTCGTCTTCTGTCAGTGCAGAAGGAATCTAGAAAAAAAAACAGCACAGCTGAGAGCTGACATTTCTGAACAAGTTATAAATATTGTGATGCGTTTACCATCTAACAGAACAATCTCTCCAAATGCTCATGGCAGCTTCTCTTTTCTCGCCATAATCAAAATGAAATGTCAAACATAAAATCAATGACAGGTAAACACACAACAAAAGTGGACAAGCTCCTGACAAGCAACTGACCTGTCCATTACTCCCACAGGGGTTATGGATCATTATTACTATTATTATAATTATTATTGTTTATTTATTTATGTAAAAAGCAGTCATGTATTGGCAAAATAAATTCAACTATCATTCTGAAATTGATGCGGCTCCTTTAAGGCTTGTCAGTATAAAAGCGCCATTTTATAGACAGTTTATGAAATACATAAAATTGTTTACTCACACTTTGCGATGTTGCTGCTGTCAGATCCAGTACAGCTGGATGCTTCATCTTTCAACAAAAGTTTCTTTACACTGTGCCTCGTTTACAAAACAATATTCTGTCAAATAGCTCCGAACAAACATTTAATCATCCGACGCGATATGGGACGCCTTTAAAAACAGCGGTCCTTACTTGATGAAAGCAAACGTATGTAAGGTTTTTACCTCGAAATATCAGTTTCAAAATCATTCTGATGGTACACTGACTTGAAATAAGGCGAATGGCTTCTATGTCTTTCTCACGCTCCTCTCAAACGTCTGTTTCTGGGAGTATGTATGTTTGTTTGTTGAGCAGGTACGAAATTCCGCGATAAGGGTGGATTGCTTTACGGCAGCAACAAAATCAGGTGTACAGCCCCAGCTATTTACTGTAATTACGACAGTGAATTCCGCTTACTTAACTGTAGGGGGCTCCAAAGTCGCAAAAATACACAAAACTGCATACAGTTGCTTTAAACCTACCCCTTACAGGAAACGTTCTGCATGTTTACAATAAAAAAAAAAACTTTGTTTACTTATTTTTTTTAATAAATGCTCTTTTTGTACTGAGAAGGACGTTTTAAGCTATCACTGCTGAAAAAATAAAACGATAGAAACCATCACAAAAATTCTAATGGTTTCCACTACAAATAACATTATTAGGCTACAAACCATCAACTATTAACCATTAAACCATTAAAAATTAAATGGATGCAAATGGATGAAACGTGCAGGATGTTTTAATGGTACAAAGACCTCTTATATGTAAAAAGATCAAGGAAAAGTTATTGACTTTTTTCACACTTGGTTTCAACCTTTCGGGGAGGAAAATTGCCATTACAAAAATTAACCATGGTTTTACTACAAATAAAACAAACAAACAAAAAAAACGTGGTTACTAGTTATACCATGGTAACCAAAAATTAACCATGGTTTTGCTACACTAACCATGGTTTAACCATTGTATTTATAGTAAAACTGTGGTTATACCAATGGTAATCAATAAACCAAAAAAAACATGATTACTAAACTTTTACTATAATAAAACAATGTTTAATTTTCGTGAGGGAAAGCAACTCCAAGGAAGCACATAAAAACACCAGGTGAGTTCAACAATGGTTTAAAGAATTGAACGTGGGCGCTTATATTGGGTTACGCACTTATGCTTTTGAGCAAGAACTGTTTGTTTTAGCCTTAAGACAAAAAAACCCAGGACAATTAAGCTGGCATGCAGCATGACTTTGCTTTCAGCTTTGTCTCAATGTTTACAGCAATGAGATAAAAATCGATCATAATTCCTTCTTCGCCAATGCTGGCTTTGGAAATAATGGAAGTTGTGTATGTGAGCTGCTCCACTGAATGCAAACACACCACTGGGAAAAAGACAGACAGCATCCATAAGAGACAGACAGATATCTAGTGCAGACGCGGCTAGGATGCTGTTATAATGGCAAAAGGTTTCGAAACCCTGCCAGCACACTGCTCAATCGTTTTTATTGATCGTGCAGGGATTTATAATCACAGTTTGGGATGAACTTTGGAAAAAATGAGGATGCCACAGAGATTATTCCATTGCCAAGTTCAGATTCGTCTTCTGTCAGTGCAGAAGGAATCTAGAAAAAAAAACAGCACAGCTGAGAGCTGACATTTCTGAACAAGTTATAAATATTGTGATGCGTTTACCATCTAACAGAACAATCTCTCCAAATGCTCATGGCAGCTTCTCTTTTCTCGCCATAATCAAAATGAAATGTCAAACATAAAATCAATGACAGGTAAACACACAACAAAAGTGGACAAGCTCCTGACAAGCAACTGACCTGTCCATTACTCCCACAGGGGTTATGGATCATTATTACTATTATTATAATTATTATTGTTTATTTATTTATGTAAAAAGCAGTCATGTATTGGCAAAATAAATTCAACTATCATTCTGAAATTGATGCGGCTCCTTTAAGGCTTGTCAGTATAAAAGCGCCATTTTATAGACAGTTTATGAAATACATAAAATTGTTTACTCACACTTTGCGATGTTGCTGCTGTCAGATCCAGTACAGCTGGATGCTTCATCTTTCAACAAAAGTTTCTTTACACTGTGCCTCGTTTACAAAACAATATTCTGTCAAATAGCTCCGAACAAACATTTAATCATCCGACGCGATATGGGACGCCTTTAAAAACAGCGGTCCTTACTTGATGAAAGCAAACGTATGTAAGGTTTTTACCTCGAAATATCAGTTTCAAAATCATTCTGATGGTACACTGACTTGAAATAAGGCGAATGGCTTCTATGTCTTTCTCACGCTCCTCTCAAACGTCTGTTTCTGGGAGTATGTATGTTTGTTTATTTGTTGAGCAGGTACGAAATTCCGCGATAAGGGTGGATTGCTTTACGGCAGCAACAAAATCAGGTGTACAGCCCCAGCTATTTACTGTAATTACGACAGTGAATTCCGCTTACTTAACTGTAGGGGGCTCCAAAGTCGCAAAAATACACAAAACTGCATACAGTTGCTTTAAACCTACCCCTTACAGGAAACGTTCTGCATGTTTACAATAAAAAAAAAAACTTTGTTTACTTATTTTTTTTAATAAATGCTCTTTTTGTACTGAGAAGGACGTTTTAAGCTATCACTGCTGAAAAAAAAAAACGATAGAAACCATCACAAAAATTCTAATGGTTTCCACTACAAATAACATTATTAGGCTACAAACCATCAACTATTAACCATTAAACCATTAAAAATTAAATGGATGCAAATGGATGAAACGTGCAGGATGTTTTAATGGTACAAAGACCTCTTATATGTAAAAAGATCAAGGAAAAGTTATTGACTTTTTTCACACTTGGTTTCAACCTTTCGGGGAGGAAAATTGCCATTACAAAAATTAACCATGGTTTTACTACAAATAAAACAAACAAACAAAAAAAACGTGGTTACTAGTTATACCATGGTAACCAAAAATTAACCATGGTTTTGCTACACTAACCATGGTTTAACCATTGTATTTATAGTAAAACTGTGGTTATACCAATGGTAATCAATAAACCAAAAAAAACATGATTACTAAACTTTTACTATAATAAAACAATGTTTAATTTTCGTGAGGGAAAGAGTTTTGTCCTGGGCCTTGTGATGAAGGAGGCCCAATAGATCTTAGTCTGGTTAGATGCCATATTGAATTGAACATAGATGACAACAAGGATAGACTTGCAGTCTTTGTAATGGCACACACTGTAAAGGTCCTAGATAATGCAATTTTCACAACTCAGAAAGTTTTATTGAGGTTTTATATCTAAAGTTTTTTTTTGGAAAGACGTTTTGTCAGCTAAACAACCGGTATGTTGTTTAAAAAAAAAAATAAAATAGTACAATCCACTGAATGCACTTTATTTCTATCCCTCATAACCTTGTTTTCATTCCTGTCAAAAATTAAACATGGCGCTACCCTGATTAAAGTCTATTGGTTGATGTCTTGCTCTAGATGCAGTCATATGCAAATGTATTTACCTGTGTGAAATCAAAAATCCCATGCACACCATCCAAACAAGCCATTTTTGGAGCTTGGTTAAATAAATGCTCTTTTTGACCTGAGAAAGAGTTAAACGCTACAAAACGTGTACGTTTTGCAGTTTAAACGTGTGGTTTTAATGGTACAAAGATGTCAAGACATCAAGGAAATTTTGATTTCTCATGTCATGACCCTTTAAAGACTTTTTTTCACACTTGGCTTCCACCTTTCAGGGTGGAAACATGGGGACTTTTGTCCCGGGCCTCATGATGGAGGAGGCCCACTGAAGTTCATATGGTACAGTATATTCTACTCACAGGACACAATGAAAAGGGGCTCACCCATAAAATGTATTTCCCTAGTCGCTGCTATCCAAGTTTGCCTGACTTAACTACATTTTCTCGGATACGCAGGAAATGAACGGGATCTGATCAGAGCTCCTAAAGCCGATCCCTCCTTGGTGTGTTGACACATTACAGCCTTGTATGTCTACCGTGATGAAATTCTAAATACCGTGAAATACTGCTTGTGGTTCCAGCAAACCCATCGTTTCATCACAGCTGCTTTATACAGCTGGGTTCATCAACCATAACTCCTTCCACGACAGCCAGAAACCTAGGAGTTGTGATCGATGATCAGTTAAGCTTCACAGACCACATTGCTACAACGGCCCGGTCCTGCAGATTTGCCTTATACAACATTAGGAAGATTAGACCCTTCCTATCAGAGCAAGCTGCACAACTCCTTGTCCAAGCTATTGTTCTCTCCAGACTGGACTATTGTAATGCTCTCTTGGCGGGCCTTCCCACATGCACTATCAAGCCTCTGCAACTGATCCAGAATGCAGCAGCGAGAGGTCTTCAATGAGCCAAAAAAAGCTCACGTTACTCCTCTCTTCATCAGGTTACACTGGGTACCAGTAGCCGCTCGCATCAAATTCAAGGTACTGATGCTTGCCTACAAGACCACCACTGGCGCTGCACCAATATACTTATGCGCCCTCCAGAAGCTTGCGTTCAGCAAGTGAACGACGCCTTGTGGCGCCATCCCAAAGAGGCACAAAATCACTCTCACGGACCTTTTCCTGGACTGTGCCCGGCTGGTGGAATGACCTCCCGATCTCAATTCGAACAGCTGAGTCTTTA
>NW_015539856.1:660275-666621 GCF_001515605.1 Sinocyclocheilus anshuiensis
TAACCAGCACCTGACCAACTAATACTAGCACTTACCTATTCTACTCTGTTCTATTCCATTCTATTATTTAATAATAATAATATATATATTTTTTTAAATCTAGCTACGTGTACTGTGCTAGACTAACTGAGACTTGTCATGGCACTTGTATGCTGTTGTTCTCTCGTTGGTCTGATTGCTTCTATTGTTCTCATTTGTAAGTCGCTTTGGATAAAAGCGTCTGCTAAATGATTAAATGTAAATGTAAATGTGAAATGGTTACAGACCATAATTTAGGCAGGAGATGACAGAAGGTCGGACACCTAAACGTCTCGGCAGCCATTCACTCGGAAACCCTGAGTATTTTGACATCCTCACTGTGAGATGAATGAAACAGGTGCAGCATAAGTGAAAGTGAAAAAGTGAAAGTGACGTGACATGTGGCCATGTATGGTTACCCATACTCAGAATTAGTGCTCTGCATTTATCCCATCCAAAGTGCACACACACAGCAGTGAACACTAAGCACCCACACTGCACTCTGTGAAGTAAAAGATGGATTTAAACGGTAAAGGCTACTGGGATTTACACGTTTTTTAAGAGAATAAATGTCAGCGGTACAACATGTCACCTTCTGTCATCACTGAGCCCATTTCTATTTAAAGCAGAGCGGAAATGAAACAAATTACAGCATGTATGTTTAAATATGCAGAGCTGTATTTCACACACACCTATGGAAAGTCATATAAGCTCATTTAAAAAGCTGTGAAATGATGTTAGGCTCTTTGCTGTAGTTCACCGAAGCCACACACACACACACACACACACACACACACACACACATAAAGTCACCGTGACAGAGTTTATTCAGAATAAAAAATAGCGTCCCAGATCTCTCACTGGATTGCTCTCTGGAATACTTCATTTCAACACATATTCAGATAAATGCATCCAACAATTACCTGTGATGGAGATGTCGGTGGCATATTGAGATGGATCGCTGTGTGATGATGTGGGTCTACACTCAGGTGGATCAATGAGCGGTCTGGGATTGAAAATGGACAGATGAGGGCTGGAAAGGCTGTATTATAGCACTCTGCCCTTTCGGGATGGGGCCTTTGGCTTTTTTTATTTTTAATGAACTCCTTTTAACACGCCTCGGCAAATAGATTTAATTGATTTTCCCCCAGCACCGTGATTATATGGGCTTAGTGTAAATATTTTGCGACCGGTCCAAAATGGGATGTGCTTGTTGCAGCGGGTTTGCAAATGTCAGCTAAAGCAAACGAACACGGCGAAAATTAAACGTGAGCCATCGAAACCTGTATGTACCTGTATCGCATAAAACATTTTAATGGCGCACAATTAGTTTAAATTACTTCTCATGATGAATAATATAAATATTTGTGTTACTATGTGCACTTTTTAGACTGTGATGTGTACTTGCTTTACTTGTTTGCTTTTTGCAGGCTAAAAATATGAATGAACGAGTGAACAAATTAACAAATGAGGACTAAATTGTAATGAACTGGAACATGAGCTAAGGAAAAAACACCAAAAGTATTGCTTGAATGTGGGCCTTTTTATTTAAGAAATCCATATCTGTGTCTGGGATCTAATCAATAAAACGTGTTAAATAGGATTGGAATGGAAAAGCTGCATTATAACTGGGCCAAGACGGGCTGCAGCATTTCTCCATATGCGTCTGAGGATCTTGATATCCTGCGTAATTGGGTAACAGACCATGATGAAAGCGGCTGACTGAGTTTGAGTTATTGCACTCAAAATCCGCTTCAGAACATCACTCAGCCCTGTGTAGCCTATATAGACCAACCAACAAGACATGAATTGACATTGTAATAGCTGAAGAAAAACAAGAGTTTTCCTCTTTAAGACTGTACCTAATGTACTCGGAAAGATGCGTAAATTTGTACACAGCCACATGGAAATAAATAGATAAATAATTGCAATCTTTGAATGAATTCTCCCACATTATATGAATCATATAAATTCAACAAAACTGCAATGTGGCTGTGTAGCTTGTCACCCTCCTTGCCAGATTACATCTCCAGCATTAATTTCAAACACATTTCTTTTTAAATTATGCACATTATGCTAATAACACTTATTTTATTTTATATCTAATTATATATCTATATATTTATTATATATCTATTAATTAAAGAATAAATGTTAATATTTAACATCTATTAGGATTTATAAATATTAAATGATTATTAAATGTCATTTTATTAAATTTTTACTAATATGTGTGTGTGTGTGTGTGTGTGTGTGTGTGTGTGTGTGTGTGTGTTTATCAATAAAACAGGTAATTTATATATATTATACATACACAAACACCTTACCTACTCCTTAAATATTTATTTATAATAAAACAGATATTTACTATATGTATGTATGTGTGCGTAAATTATTAATTGTTAATTTGCTCTATCTATCTATCTATCTATCTATCTATCTATCTATCTATCTATCTATCCATCTATCTATGTGTGTGTGTGTGTGTGTGTGTGTGTGTGTGTGTCAAAAATGTTAATTTAATTATTATGTTATTTAATTTTATTATTTAATTATGACATTTTAGTTGTATTATGTATTTTTATATACCTCTGTCAAATATCATATATATAAAATATATTTAATTTAATTATTATCAGTTTTATTATTATATCACATCAGTTGGTTGTAACATAATTTGTAGTCCAATACAAAAAAAAATAAAAAATTAATAGAGTTCTCCAAAAAATATATATCTTAGTGGAATTAATGGCTTTAGCACGGTCAAGTTTTGACAAAATGTTCTTCCCTTCCTGAGATCCAAATAATCCCCCTGCCACAGTTCACTTGATTTACCTGGCCATAAACTATCTCTGTGTCAGACGAAGAATCTCTATAGCTTCTCCTCTCTCTATGAATAACCGTTTCTCCACACTTTTGGCCCCAAGCATGTTTTTGACAAAGACACACATGCACCGTGTGGAGTTTCACCTGACTAACTTTTCCACATTTTTGTGCCAGTTTGCTCAAAGTTTCTGAGGCACAAAGGAACAGCAACAGGCTTTAAATGAACCAGCATCTTTTATTAGTGCCATATGATGAACCAAAGAATGTTCCATAATGAGATTCCCAGCCTTCCTTTAGAAATATCAAGGGCTTTCTTAGCAGCGGCTGGAGCGGGAAACACCTCCCCTACCCCATTCCCACAACACCAGCCCTCATATTCATGATCAGAACCACCGGGACTCCTCATAAATACATCGCATTATACATAAAGACACAGTACTGGGCAGGAAATCAGCTGTGGCGACGCCACAACAATGTTGAGTCTCCAAGATCGGTTAGTTGAAGTAGCTTATGTCCCAATAGCACATTATGAGCTTTGGGAGGAGTACTGTTTACTTCCACCCAAAGCATTACCATTCTATTATTGATCAGAAATAGCCTATGTCTTCTCTTCAGTCAAGTTGAACAGAATGATATTAAATCTCAGTTTTCTTCAAGGGGATCTCCAAATGGTTGAACTGACGCATGAGGAACTATAACAGAAAGAAGAAAAAGCTTAATTTCTCTCCACATTTCATCAGGAATTGATTTTGGAGTGCTAGAAGGTTATTTGGCCTTTAGAAACTTTTAGTCTTTTGAATTGGCTCCCCACCCCACAAAAATATGATTTTACACTGAAACTCTCAATGAACGGCACAGTTTCATATTGACTCCGTGTGACGCTATGTACATTTGTACAGGTAGGTTTCCCGCTGGCCTTTGTGTTTGACTAACCACATTCATTTCTAGAAAAGTGCCTTGCAAATTCAGATTCTGTAGGTTTAACTGGCGCTTCCACAGAAACAGAGATAACACGATGACGTCAATTTTAAGAGAAATGAGGCTGGCGAGGACAGTTTCTCCAGCTCTGGAGCTGAACAGGTTTCAGTTGGTCCAAAATCACGGGCCCGTCAGAATAGATGTCTCGAAAGTCTTGAGTCTGTTTACTGATCACAGCTGAGCAAGAAGCTGAGAAACACACAAATCCAGACAGGCAGCGATGCCGCGGCAAACACACGAGCCGAGTTCTGCTGTGTTTCGAAGGATGCGGTGGAGTCAGACCAAAGCCTCACCTTCACAGAGTCCTGAGGAACGAGAGGAGAAAGCATTACCTGTTTGGTTTAGAATGGGATTTGCAAACCAGACTACATTTGCATTTCCTCCCCAAAAAAGGTTAAAGCTTTGGTCGTGTGCACATCAGGGTCAAAAATGTTCCATTAAAAGACGATATTTAACCCCTGGAATTGATTTCCAGCGACATCTTTTTGACCTTTGCAATGGCGAATTTTAAATATTATACTAAATGTATCTACGAAAGCCCATTTCTGTCACTGAATTTAAATGAATAAAAATAAATAAATAATTGAGACTTTTTATCTTGCAATTCTGACTTCTTTTCTTCGAATTTTGAGATATAAACTTGCAGTTGCAAATGATAAAGTCCAATTCGGAGGGGAAAAAATATGATTTTCTTAGAATCGCGGGTTTATATCTCACAATTCTGACTTTTTTCCTCAATATTATGAGTTTAAATATCGCAATTCTGACTTTTTTCTTGCAACTGCAAGTTTATATCTCGCAATTCTGACTTTTTATATCATGAAATTCTGAGAAAAAAGTCAGAATTGTTAGATACCTTTTTTATTCTTTAATCAGTGTCGGAAACAGGCATCCATATCTGTAAAAAATAAAAAGTTGAGAAAACTTAAAAGTTTAAGGCAACCAGCTTCAGCAGATTTTTGAGTTTTCTCAACTTGTTGTTTTGTAATGCATTATCTTAATTTTGTGTTATTTTTTGCCACCTGGGCTGGGCTTGCATACAGTGGGGGAAATATTTATTTGATCCCCTGCTGATTTTGTAAGTTTGCCCACTTAATGTTCCTGTGGCTCAGTGGTAGAGCATTGTGTTAGCAGCGCAAAAGGTTGTGGGTTCAATTCCCAGAGAACACACATACTGGTAAAAAATGTATAGCCTGAATGCATTGTAAGTCGCTTTGGATAAAAGCGTCTGCTAAATGCATAAATTATGAAATTATTATTATTAAAATTACAAAGAAATTAAGGGTCTGTAATTTTTACAGTAGGTTTATTTTAACGGATAGAGACAGAATATCAACCAAAAAATCTGGAAATTGATTTCAGTGAGTGAAATAAGTATTTGATCCCCTACCAAGCAGCAAGAATTCTGGCTCCCACAGGTTGGTTATGTGCCCATGTGGAACACAGATTAGTTCTGTCACTTTAAGAAGTTACTCCTAATGTCAGCTTGTTAGGTATAGTTAGTTGTTTGCTGTTAAGCAATTGCAATATTGCTTCACAACAAACATTTGTGCATCTGCAGGTGGAAGTCGTGGCCTAATGGTTAGAGAGTTGGACTCGTAACCCAAAGGTTGCGGGTTCGAGTCTCGTACCGGCAGGGATTGTAGGTGGGGGGAGTGAATGTATAGCGCTCTCTCCCACCTTCAGTACCACGACTGAGGTGCCCTTGAGCAAGGCACCGAACCCCCAACTGCTCCCCGGGTGCCGCAGCAAAAAAATGGCTGCCCACTGCTCTGGGTGTGTGTTCACGGTGTGTGTGTGTTCACTGCTGTGTGTGTGCACGTTGGATGGGATAAATGCAGAGCACTAATTCCGAGTATGGGTCACCATACTTGGCCACGTGTCACGTCACGTATATAAGACACCTGTCCACACAATCTGTATCTTCCATTCCAACCTCTCCCACCACCATGGGCAAGACCAGAGAGCTGTCAAAGCATGTCAGAGACAAGATTGTAGATCTGCACAAGGCTTGAATGGGCTACAAGACCATCAGCAAGAAGCTTGGTGAGAAGGAGACAAATGTTGGTGCGATTATTCGGAAAAGGAAGAAATACAAAACAACCATCAATTGGCCCCGGTCTGGAGCTCCAGATCTCGCCTCGTGGGGTAAAGATGATCATGAGAAAGGTGAGGGATCAGCCCCGAACTAAACGGGAGGAGCTTGTTAATGATCTTAAGGCAGTTGGGACCACAGTCTCCAAGCAAACCATTGGTAACACATTACGCCACAATGGACTGAAATCCTGCAGCGCCCGCAAGGTCCCCTGCTCAAGAAGGCACATGTACAGGCCCATTTAAAGTTTGCCAAAGAACATCTAAATTATTCATAACCTCCTTCCCTCAGGCAGAACACTGAAGATGGGTCATGGATGGGTCTTCCAGCACGACAACGACCCGAAACATACCGCCAAGGCAACAAAGGAGTGGCTCAAGAAGAAGCACATTAAGGTCATGGAGTGGCCTAGCCAGTCTCCAGACCTCA
>NW_015539856.1:666720-667289 GCF_001515605.1 Sinocyclocheilus anshuiensis
TTGGACGAGAACCTCCTTCCCTCAGCCAGAACACTGAAGATGGGTCATGGATGGGTCTTCCAGCATGACAATGACCTGAAACATACCTCCAAAGCAACAAAGGAGTGGCTCAAGAAGAAGCAAATTAAGGTCATGGAGTGGCCTAGCCAGTCTCCAGACCTCAATCACATAGAAAATCTGTGGATGGAGCTGAAACTTCGAGTTGCCAAATGACAGCCAAGAAACCTTAAGGATTTAGAGAGAATCTGTAAAGAGGAGTGGACCAAAATCCCTCCTGAGATGTGTGCAAACCTGGTGAACAACTACAAAAAACGTCTCACCTCTGCTTGCCAACAAGGGTTTCTGCACCAAGTACTAAGTCTCACGGCGACTGGGGATCAAATACTTATTTCACTCACTGAAATGCAAATCCATTTCTAACCATTATATAAATTATATAATGTTCTGGATTTTTTGGTTGGTATTCTGTCTCTATATGTTAAAATAAACCTACCAAAAAAATTACAGAGCCTTCATTTCTTTGTAAGAGGGCAAACTTACAAAATCAGCAGGGGATCAAATAAATATTT
>NW_015539856.1:668400-693473 GCF_001515605.1 Sinocyclocheilus anshuiensis
GGAGCCAGTCTCCAGACCTCAATCCTGTAGAAAATCTGTGGAGGGAGCTGAAACTTCCAGTTGCCAAACGACAGCCAAGAAACCTTAAGGATTTAGAGAGGATCTGTAAAGAGGAGTGTATCAAAATCCCTCCTGAGATGTGTGCAGACCTGGTGACCAACTACAAGGAACGTCTTACCTCTGTGCTTACCAACAAGGGTTTCTGCACCAAGTACTAAGTCATGTTCTATTTGGTGAGCGTGATTTGACCAAGTACAACATGTTCCTGGATCAACATCCTTGTTGATCCAGGAACATCATTCCAATCAACCAATCAGAATTGAGAGATAACTTTTCAGGAAATGTCAGTTTTAGGCTTACGATCAGGGTTAGGTGCTTCTACACCCTTGTTAATCAGCTATCATTTCCCTCTGATTTTAGGAATAAATTATGGGTAAGGTTAGGTTTAGGGGTAGGGATTGGGTTAAGTCTGTATTTTTGGACAGTAATGTTGATCCAGGATCAACAAAAGAAGTTGATCCAGGAACATGTCTTACTTGGCAAAGTCACGGCGACCGTTTTGTTTGGGGATCAAATACTTATTTCACTCACTGAAATGCAAATCCATTTCTAACCATTATATAATGTGTTTTTTCTGGATTTTTTGGTTGGTATTCTGTCTCTATCCGTTAAAATAAACCTACTGTAAAAATTACAGACCCTTCATTTCTTTGTAAGTGGGCAAACTTACAAAATCAGCAAGGGATCAAATAAATATTTCCCCCACTGTATTTGTTTTTTAATAAAAAAAAAAGTTAGATTTTTTGGGAACTGTAAAGGCCGTTTAACACCAAAATTGAAATTGATAAGCCCCAGGCTGATAGAGGTGTGTCTGCACCTCACTTCTAATCTCTCTCAATGCGAGGACAGGAGAGATGTCAGTGAATAAATGGGAAAACAAAGTAACTTGTGTTATTTGAAAAAGTAACTCAGATATTTTGTTGCAAATTTAAAAGTAATGCAATACTTTACTAATTACTTGAAAAAGTAATCTGATTACGTTACTCACGTTACTTGTATTCTTTACCCCCGAAACTGAACGAACACAGTGCTGCACTTCACTCTGAAACATTCCATTCACTCTATTTATTCCATTTTAGTTTTATTAATCACACAGCCCTGGTTTTGCCGTAAGAGACTCCCCATTTGCGATTTTATACAGCTCTCGAAAAATCGGCACAATTTTGCAATCTCTCAGCAGCACAGATGAAATGGCTCTTTATTGTGTAAAGCCGGTTCCTTCAGAGACACACTACAATCAAGGCAGTTATAAACCCATAACCGAACTGCTCCCCATCTCTAACCCTCACCTGTGTGGGTTTGGCTGGGCTCAGAGCGTTCTGTTCCGTCTCCATCGTGACAAACACAGTCGTCCTCCGTGGCCCTCGGTCCGTCTCAGGGCTTAACCGCGGCAGTCGGGTGGGAGTGGGTGTGAAGTCCATTCCATTCCCAAACGTCAGGAGAGCGTTCCCTATTCATGCAACAGACAAGACGTCCACATCATTTCCATTCGCAACTGCTCGTGTTATCAGACGCTTATTTGAATTCTGGTCTAAGCGGCGCTCAGTATTCTGCTCAGGCTGTGCTTCTGCACCTGCCTCTCCACATCCTCTCATTAACTCACAGATGAGTGGCTTGACCAAACATCACTCTCATCCGCTCACATCGCTCACTCCGAGAGCTGCCACTCGGCTGTCTGAGGAGTTACTTCATGTAAGAGATCTCTGTTTGAACAGGACCGAGCAGAATATTGCCACGGAGTCGGCCATATTGATGAATCGTGATATATATAATACATAAGGGGTTTCAGGAACGGGACTGGAGGAGTGTGACTGAGAGGGTGCTGGATATCAATCAGACATTCATGTATGCTCACGGCTCAGAATAAGCTTTGCACTTCAGATAGCTCTTTACATTTTCAAAGTCTGCGGCCTACTCGACGTCAGATGGTAAACGGCAGCAGAAGATCTAAATACAGACTGTTAATGGGTGCTTCTTCTATATCGGCACAGTGAAGTTTTAGAAAACAAACTCATTTGTGACCCTGGACCACAAAACCAGTCTCAAGTCGCTGGGGTATATTTGTAGCAATAGCCAAAAAAACATTGTATGGGTCAAAATTATTGATTTTTCTTTTATGCCAAATTTCATTAGGACATTAAGTACAGATCATGTTCCATAAAGATATTTTGTAAATTTCCTACTGTAAATATATTAAAACTTAATTTTTTATTAGTAATATGCATTGCTTAGAACTTCATTTGGACAACTTTAAAGGCGATTTTCTCAATATTTGGATTTTTTTGCACCCTCAGATTCCAGATTTTCAAATAGTTGCATCTCAGCCAAATATTGTCCTATCATAACAAACCATACATCAATGGAAAGATTATTTATTCAGATGATGCATACATCTCAATTAAAAAAAAAATTTAGCCTTATGACTGGTTTTGTGGTCCAGGTTCACATTTCACTAGCTGAATTAATTGTCATTTTTGTCAATTTTATATGAAACAAAAATATCACTTTGCAACATCTCAAATCATATTTCAGTCAGTGGTGGAAATTATGGTGGTGGGAATGATACATAATCAGTGGGGTCTGATGAAGAGCCTGCGTGCTCGAAACGTCACATATGCTATGCGACAGTTTAAAAAAAAATTATTTTTTTGATACTTTTGGAGCTTTGGTGTTGCCGACTTTACATTTAAAAAAATGTCCACATGTTTCTTAGTCGAGCACCCAGTTAAGATCAATGTGCGTGCTTTTGCCTGCTCTTCACTGAAATGATACATAAAAAAAATATTTTATTATTGGGGACCCCCCAATACAGTAAAACTGCACATTTTAGAGTGGCCTTTTATTGTGGCCAGCCTAAGGCACACCTGTGCAATAATCATGCTGTCTAATCAGCATCTTGATATGCCACACCTGTGAGGTGGATGGATTATCTCGGCAAAGGAGAAGTGCTCACTAACACAGATTTAGACAGATTTGTGAACAATATTTGAGAGAAATAGGCCTTTTGTGTACATAGAAAAAGTCTTAGATCTTTGACTTCAGCTCATGAAAAATGGGGGCAAAAACAAAAGTGTTGCGTTTATAATTTTGTTCAGTGTATATAGTTTGTTTGTAATTTCATAGGTAGCATTTTATGTATTCTAAGTCGTTTGTGTTATAGTTAACACGTTTTATGTAATTTGGAACAGAACTGACAATAAATATGTAAAAGTGAATAAAAATAGTAAAACAGTAAAATGGCAAAATAAATCTATTTAATATTTAAACTACCATTCAAAAGTAAGATTTTTTTTTAGAAAATTAATACTTTTATTCATCAAAATTGACTGAAAACCTTTTTTTATTTCAAATAAATATTGTTCCTTTGAACTTTCTATTTATCAAAGAATCTTGAAATCTATCACAGTTTCAACAAAAATATTCAGCAGCACAAGTCTTTCCAGCACTGATAATAAATCAGCATAGTAGAATGATTTCTGAAGATCATGTGACACTGAAGACTGGAGTAATGATGCTGAAAATTCAGCTTTGATCACAGAAATAAATTACATTTTATTAAAATATTATATTAAAATTATATGAACCATTCAATTAATAATTTTTGCACATTAAATAAAAAATTGTTTATGTCACTCATCCTCTAAATTATCATTTTTATAAAAATAAAAAAAAATAATATTTTAGCAAGGATTTTTAAGATATAAAGGTGTTTGAAAAACTAAGATGAAAGCATGTGATCTTAATATAAGGAAAAGGAAGTATATTCTTAGGAAATCTCTTAGTTTTGGAAATCTTTAACGCCTGGGATAAAAAAGTGCACATAGTTGAAGAAACAACCCATTTATTCTCTCAACATGGATTAGTATTAAGGGTTAGGTAAAGGCAAACCCTAGATTTTTTTTAAAGAATTATTATAACTTTACTTTACAATTCTTATCATAGTCCTAAATAGATAAACCCTGTTACTAAATATATCCCAATACAATCAACAGGCAGACAATCCGTAAGAGTGACACTCTTCAAAAGCTTTTCTAAAAGTATGTCCTGGTTCTGCTTAAGTGGAGAATCAGGACGCAAGCGACGAGAGACAGACGAGGTGATTTCTGAAATGTTCTGTCATTTGAGAGAGGCAGGCTGACTGTTTGGTCTTCTGCGCAGCGGCGGTGAACGCTAGGTTGATGTGACATACAGTAAAACAAAGAACGTATGACTAATGGTGCAGTGAATAGCAAGAGGAGACTTCATACTGTTCTGTGCTGCTGTGAAGGACATTCAGCTTTAATACAAACTTTAAAGAATTATAAAAGTGTTTATGGGTGGCTAAAAGTAATTATATTTATGTCAGCGTTGCCTGTTTAGAAAACGTCTGCACGCTATAAATGCATTTCCCCTCCTTGCCAACTGCTGTGGCCTTCATTTGTAAATTTGCACGCGTTGTTTAAATGCATGCAGTGTTTAAGATTCATTTCTGAATTTAAGATTCAGAAACTTTTGACTATGATAAATAGAGATGCACTGATACTAAATTTTTCAGCCGATAGCGATAGCCGATTATTCATAATAATATCTGCCGATACTGATAATGATAGTTTAGTTTTCTTTATGAAAAAAAAATACAGCATTGTTAACGCTGTGTGACACTATGAACCAAGGGATAAACGATCTTCTAAATGATTCCCGAAACGTGATTTGAAGTTCCGATATGAATCAAATGATTTGCGATACACAATCTGACTGGAGCGCTTCAAAACAGTGAATCATTTTGCGACGCAGTGATTTAAATGATTAATTATTTAACTGACTAATGATAAATCTGTTGCATCTCACTCGGGTTTAAAACGGAGCCAGTGATTCTGCTCTGACATTACAATGTTGACTAACAATAACCAGAGAGTTCTTCTGCCAGACTACACATGCAACGTCCTTTCACATATCACATAATCGAGACTCAAATATGACGGCTGACACAGACAAGGTAAAGTACAGGAGCTTTGACTCACTGAGACAGACGTTGTTGGTGAAATATTCCAGGAACTCAGTGCACTGATCTTTCAGATTCCCGCTGGCCGAACACGAGCACCAGGGAGACACGTTGGATGTGGAGTTGTCCACATAGTTTGGTGTGATCGGGCTGCCTGCGATACCAAAATGCATGTAGACATTTGTGATTTCCCATAATCTGAGCAATACACAAAATAGCACCGAAATACTGCATAACAGATATATATGGATTTCATTAATCTAAATGTATACTTACACAAGACTTGACTTATGATTACCTATGAATATTGTCCCTCTATATGGAGCTGTAATGATTTTTTACTCATAATTATACATTAAGAAATCTATATTATATATATATATATACTGTGTGTACACTGATGGCGAAAACTTTGAAATAATTTAGAATTTTTTAAAATAATTTTGAAAGTCGTCTCTTCAGCTCTCCAAGGCTGCATTTATTAGATCAAAAATACAGTAAAAACAGTAATATTGTGAAACTAATATGCTGATTTGTTGCTCAAGAAATATTTCTGATTACTATTAATGTTGAAAACAGATGTGCTGCTAAATAATTAATGATAATAATAATAATAATAATAATAATAATAATAAAATAATAAGGATAAGTATGAAATTAAAAATAATAACAGTTTTATTTGATTTCTGAAGGATCATGTGACACGGAAGACTGGCGTAATGATGCTGAAAATTCAGCTTTGCATCACAGGAATAAATTACATTTTAAAATACATTAAAATAGAAAACAGTTATTTTACATTGTAATAATATTTCACAATATTACTGTTTTTACTGTATTTTTGATCGAATAAATGCAGCCTTGGTGAGCAGAAGAGACTTCTTAAAAAAAATCTTAATTCCAAACATTTGGCCGCCAATGAATAAACATATAGATTTAATATTAGGCCTATATGTTTATTTAGAAAATCAAACTTCCTGTCAGAAGTATGTCTGTTGAATTGAACATTTTGTTTAAAAAGAGATTTATTTAAAAGGGATTCTGTTTGCTCAATATATAGCAAATGAGCTTGAAGCAGAACTAAACAAACAAAAAAAGGCTCTATGTAACAGAAAGCCTCATAAAAAATATTGCTTTCAATCTATTTTATTGGGAAGTGAAATCAATCTCTCCATGACTTTAAAAGTGCCTGGGTAGTTTTATAGTCTCTCATCACAGACGCACAGGTGTCCCTGTGTTTCTTTGAGTAAGGCAATAACCAAGGTATCACTCTCCAAACCAACTGCATCAGCCTTGCTCCTGTTTTAATGGCCAGCCACAATCATGCATGCAATTCCTTTTCCAGTTTGCAGAGCAATTGTCTAAAACAGCTTTAAAGTACTCACCTATCAGTCCAGTGTAAGCAATAAGACATGCTGCATAGTTTCCCTGTTTGCAGCCGGTGGCAGACTGCTCTTCTGGCTGGCAGTCGTACTGAAACTGGGCCAAACGAGACCTGCAGAACAAACACAGCCGTATATGCAAGGACAGCAGCCAAGCAGACAGAAGTGTGTCGGCCATACTGACATAATCATGACGAACGATCACCGACGTCTAAGGGGCCGTTCACAATATGCTACAATTCCATTGATTTTCTATGTAAACGCACTAGACAGACATGTATGACCGGTGCACTCACGTCTTTTGAAGCTTCTCGCACATGATGAGCACCACATTTTTAAGACACTGTGTCAAGTTAAAAGAGTTTTGTTTGTTTTATTTGATGGCAGAGAAGGCGTTCTGTGCCGCATTTTTTTTTTTGTGTGTGCTGTGTTTCGTGATTTTAGACAGACGTGGTCAGTGTGTTCTCTGCGGCCCCTAAATCTGGTTTTGCTTCACAATACGTTTAAGATTACATTGGACATCAAGTGGCAACCCAACACAGTACCAAAATTGTTTCACATACACATGTAAACTAAACGTCTTTTAATATTAACTCTTAACCCGCCATTGACGGAATTTTCCGGTTTTCTGTTTTTTTTACTGCTATATGGTAGGAGGTGCTATTGTGCTTCTTCTAAACGAGTACTGAATGTCTGGATCAAAACACGGTGAAGAAGAATCAGAAACAAGTGACCGCACACATAAGCAGATGCATATATAAAATAACTAATACTGTCAAACGATTAATCGTGATTAATCGCATCCAAAATAAAAGTTTTTGTTTACATAATATATGCATGTGTACTGTGTATATTTATTATGTTTATACAAATACATTTATATTATATATAAATATATTTAATGTATAAACATAACATATTTTTCTTAAATACTGTATATACATGCATGTGTTTGTATTTACATATACATAATAAATATACACACATATATTATTTAAACAAAAACTTTTGTTTAGAATGCGATTAATCGCGATTAATCATTTGACAGCACTAAAAATAACGTGATCATCAAACATTAAACAGCATATAAATCAAAACTGACTAGCATCACTGAATGAAATGTTGATCCATCCAGACACAGTTTTTGACAAAAACTACATTTTCTCAGCTTTCTGTTGCTTTTTATGAAACTTACTCACATTCAAGTGTTGATAAAATAATGCATGAAGCTTGTTTTTGTTTGTTTGTTTGTTTCATAGCAGAGGTTGTGTTATTTCTTTTAACATTTTGCATGTTCAGATATTTATACAACACATTATGAAAGTTTTGTGAAAATTCTGAAAAGTGCTGGCAGTGGCTGGCAGGGAAAGACAATATTAACAATAAAGAAAACATTTATACTCACTTTTAGAGTCCCTTTATATTTTGATTGTTAAATCATAGTCCATAATGCAGTTAGCACTGTTTTCCCTATTGTCTGTGACACTACCAGAATAGACCATGTCTGATTTAAATGCCAGCATCCTGACAACTTCTTTGATATATAGTCATCATCATAATCATAGCGTGCTGTTTTTCTTGATGTCATTCTAGGCATCTGAGTCCGTTAATCACCCACTGGAAGTCAAAAATGCTACCTTGCAAGCAAACATTATTTTTCATAGCAGAACTGATTAGCTCCCATCTCTAATACCAATTAATCATCAACAGATGGTTTTTTCTTGGTTATTTATAGCCATAGACTGAATGAGCAATGCATGTGACTGTCTGAGGATACAGAATATTAGTTGTCATCATGTGAGGACTGAATTTGACTTCATCCAACCTGCACTGCTCGATATTTAATGCACAATCGTGAGGTTTTATCTGGACCAGTCAAACATTTCAGGGTCTCACAGCTTTAATTTGTCTGTCCAATGCCCATTTATACAGACACGGATTACGAGGAATGTGAAGAAAAGCTCTTTTCTTATTGGCAGTAATACGTGCATGCTCTCTTTTCTCCAGACAGCTATAGAAAAGTCAAGGCTTTCTTTAACCAGAGAAAAGAGTGAATGCAAGGTGAGTTGTTTAATCCCACCACCCACAAGATGGCTCTGAAACTGACCTGCAAACATAGTCGGCCTTACAGATCCTCATCTGGGAAAGGCAGCTGGGTTTATCTTCTCCCTCATAGGAGCAGCTGGGCACGATGGTCTGTCGCCGTCTCTCTGAGCAGGCCATGTCGCTGCAAGGGCAGAACAGCAGCTCGTGGGTGTACTCCGGAGGCACGCGGTCGAAGAACCGCCGCAAGGCCTTGTTGCACCTCGATCGGTTACACAAACCCGACTTGGTGGATGGCTTGATGCATGTTGACACGTACTCGGTGCGCAGTTTCTGGCACACATCGTCGACGTTGCAAGCTTTGGCTGCGTCCAGGCAGCGGTTCACTGTTGTCATACCGAGCTCAGAATCTGTGGAGAATTCAAATCACAATCTTTAAGACTGACTGAAGTGATCAAATCTGCTCTGTTTGGTCAGAGAGTGCAGTCGATATCCAGTTAGTCTCAGCCTCATTGGATGAACCAAGCTTGTAATGACAAAATCTACAAACTTTTTATGCAGTTTTCGTACAGCCATTAGACCTTAGGTTAGACGCCATATTGAACACCATTTTACGTGGATGAAAACGAGGCTGTGAGGGATGGACTTCCAGTCTTGACAAAGAAAGTACCTGTATTAGGACTGGGCGGTGTGACCGTATAAAGCGCCTCTCGTTAAAGATTTAGCTATATTGTTTATTTCACAGTATGCAAATATATCTGTGTAGCACAGTACTACTTAAAAGTTATAAACACCTGACCTAAGAATGTTAAAGAAGCATGCTTGATTGCATGATGTTAAACAGACTTATTAAGCGCAATAAGCAGTGAAAAAGAACTCAATGCTCAATGCTCTCTTCACGATCGTGAATTCAGATCACTTTTGCAACTTATTGTGCTAATGGTCAAATACACACACAATTATGTCAAAATTCCCATCGTGTGGAGTATTCACGTAAACACAGTCAGTTATGTGATCAATGAATATAAACATTTAAGTGAAAACCAGATGTGTTTCAGTATACTGGATCTGCAGTCGGTCTTAAAGGGACAGCAGCCTAATTTACCTGCTGCAGTCTGTGACATTCATTTTAGTCAAATAACAGAAGGCAAAGAGAAAATCACTCATTGCTCTTGACTGAATCACTTTTGTATCTTAAATAAGAATCGATTCATATTCAGTTCATACAGTGAAGACTATGCTGTGTTTTAGTACACTTAATTATTTCATTTCTATAATATGCCTATTTCTGACTACTGTAGCTGAAAAGTTTATTTTTGTTCTATTGTCTTTGTAATTTGCTTCTTTGTTCTTAATTTTAATTTTAAAAAATACAGTAAAATAAGATTTTGGTCATATCGCCCAGATGTATACTGCAGTCCTAGGTCACAACTTTGACAACTCTCAACTTTCAGAACTGTTTTATGGCGTTTTTGTTTTCCCAGAAAGACGTTTCATCAACAAGTGATATGTTGTTAATCAACAGTACAATCTACTGAACACACACACTTCGATACCTCAAAGCCTCGTTTTCATTTCTGTTAAAAATGTAATTTTAGATATGTTCAGATGTCCAGTTTCTTGCACAGACCTATTGTTTCACTTCATAAGACCTCAATATATCGTCAGGAGCCATGGGTATTCATTGTGTTCCTTTATATGCTATTTTTATTCTCAAAAACAGGCAGCTGCTGACTTGCATTTTACGAATCATCAAGTATCACGGTTTCAGCTACAAATATTGTTTGCTGTTCTGCTGAAGAAAAAACATCACCTACATCTTGGATGGACTTAGGGTGAGTAAATTAACAGTAAAGCACAACACATACCAAAAGGATGGGGAGCTGCACATTTTCTAACACTCATGTCCATCATGACATTTTGACAGCAAATTTAAGTTCATCACCATACGGCGGCACAGAGATGAGTACTGTTTTCAATTCACAAGGACTGACGATCAAGAGGAGCAAATGGTGAAAGCATCAAAAAGGTGAGAAACATCCCATTTAAATGAGAAGTGAAGAATATGGGCCGACGGCCAATCTCTGCGATGCTTTTTGCTGTTCAGACTTCAAACAACTAAACAGATTTGAGCAGGACACATCAAAACATCACACTTCAATGGTTTTTTTGCGGCTCCTTTTGTTCTTCTTATGAAGACCGGTTTTGGCTGAACCAGGTTCTTGTGTTGCTAAATGGCTCTTTGGAGATGTAAACGTTCTTCATGTTACATTATAGGTTCTTCTGAGGAGTGTTTTGATTTTGGGGTTTTGTGAAGCACCAAAACATGGATCGTTAAAGAACTAGAGAATAAAATGCTCTATGGGACTTTTAAAGATTTGCCTATGATATTAGGCTAGTGTTATTTTAGTATCATTTACATATTATTATTATTATGGTATTTATTAAACATTTTAATTAGCTTTAATTTTTATATTTTCAGTTTTAATTTTAATGTTAATAATAATAATAATTTAGCTTTAGTTTTAGTCATTTTTTATTTGATTTTGACATTTTTGTTTTCATTTTTGTATTTACTTTTAACTTATTTTAGTTTTAGTAACTGAAGTATTTCAATCTAAACTCATTTTTCAGTTATTTGCTAAGCCAATATATCTAATATATTAATAATCTAATATTTATCTAATATGTAATGTATTATAATATATTATAATAAATCTAATATTTAAAGACAGAAAAATATAGAAAGTATGATTTCGATTCTCAAAATCTTTTTTCTTGTATTTTTACATGGCTTTAAAACATCCGCTTTGGTTGTAATTGGAAATATTATTTTTGGGATTATTGGATGTTCTGTAGGATGATTGCATTCAGTCACCTTTGCACGTGTTGTTGAAAGGTAAGGAGTAATGTGACCCGAGGTTCAGATAACTCACATGAGCAGACTAGTTTGAGTCACAAATCGTTACGACCAAAGGAAATGCATCATGATGTGAAAGGATGTCAGGAATGAAAATGAGACGGAACAAATTAAACGGAATGCTGTTGAAACGTCCTTCCAAGAAATCATTTTAGCATTCCGATCGACATCATCAAACTGAATAGCCTGCATCGTGACGGTAATGCAAAATCACAGTAAATAACTAAGGCTAAGGTCAGTAAAACCTGAGGAAAATGAAAATAAGCAACTCACTCAGACTCTCTAAATCTCTCTTTCTCTATTTCATTGCGACTGATAATTACAGCAGAGCCAAGAACGTCTGTCCACATCATTCACCTAACAGCTTTGTTAATGAAAAACCCAGTCCAGACACAAAGCTTCAACAAACAAACTGAGCATCTATGATTAATTTCCATGGGGCAGCTGAACAAAAACAAGAGTAGAACTAAAGGAGATGACAGTGAAAACAAGTTTCAGAGCAACACTAATACACAACGACTGAGAATCTCCCACACCGGAGACACGTTTACACTGCTAATACACATTTGAAGTGAAGATTATTGTACTAGGGTCCCTGTTTGTGGAAAAATAAGAGTTTTTCTTCCTTCACTTGTCTCAATGACTTCTTACAAGATAAAAAGCATTTGATTAAATCTTTGTAATGTACATTTATCCTTATTTTGAAAGATTGTAGGTCGCCATATAGTATGAAACGGATCATCTTACCTGCAGTGATGGAGGCCAGACGGACAAAGTCATAGCCTTTCTCGATCGCTTCATATGGATAGTTCTCTACCAGGTTAAGCCCTGCAAGAACAAACAACCTGAGCAATTAAATCATATATGAAATGTTTTATACAGAGCAATATATTTTAAGGGGCCACATGGAGTCCCGCGATACTTTTAGTGAAGGTGTTTTTCACAAAAACAGACATAATTAATTTTTTACGATGTCCTTTCCAGGTGAGACGATTGTTTGTCTGTCCACAGTAAATGTGAAACTATGAAATGTGAACATAGTAAATACGTACAAATTGTAGTCTGTTACTGATTCCAGATTACACGACAAAAATTGTAGTTAGTAACGTAATCCATTACATTACACACTTTAGGTAATATAATCAGACTACTTTTAGATTATTTTGACCTACCTTTTTTCACATTGATTTAAATAGTATAATATTGATATTAAAAAATATATAAAGAGAAAGGAAATATATTCTATTTGTTGTTATTAATAACAGGAAGTGCATTAATCATTACATTTCATGAAAAAACGTGGTTTGTTTTCTTTCTTTTTTCTTTCTCTTATCTAATTCTAAATTTGAATTCAATTAAATCATAAGAATGTACAATTAAAATGAATATGTTATTCATTAAAATAAACACTTACTAAAATAAAGATGAAATATTTTATTTTTAAAATAATTTATTTTAAGTAAATATATTGACAAAAAAAATCGGAAACCCTGCATTACATGTAAATTAGAAATAATGTGAATTTGTTCATTTTAATGTGTTTGTAGTGTAATGTAATTGTAATATAACATCATGTAATCAATAAAAGTAACTGTAGTCTGATTATGAGTATTTTAAAATGTAATATAATCTAATTACAAGTACTTATATTTTTGGAATCTGATTATGCACTGCCCTCATTATACCAATAAACCACTGCTTTGACAGCCATTTAAACGTAGCCATGTATTCTGACACAACTCAAACTTTCTGTAAGCAACATGTCAATTTAATATATTTTGTTACAAATGTTTTACTGATTTCTGGTGTCTGATTCCATAAAGGGCTCTTAAAAGTGTGAAATGGGCTTATATTTTTCCATCTACAGACCAGTGAGATTTCACTGCGAGCCAGACGTGGCAAGAAACGCATCAAGAAAACCAAGAAACCGGCAAAATGTCCTGCTGCGGTTGGTTAGGACATCAACTTTGACAGAGATTTTAACATTTAACGCTTTACTGCGTCGCACGTGGCCAGGACACAGTGTTACATTTTTATAACGTTTTTCCATCCTGTCGTCGACACCTTTAAGAGCGCTACATGTGTACGAGCCATTCGGTCTGGATAACAGCTGCATAAGACTGCAGCTCACACTTCATGAGGGCATGTCAAGTTACTGAATGCCATATAAGTGTTTATAGGCAGTCATATGTCATATGTTAATATGTTCATGCTTGTGATGTCAATGGAATGGGAATGTCTGTGTTACGTGCTGCGTGTTTTTTTCTCTTTTTCCCTCCCTCTTCCGTCTCTACCACTCTGCTCTCTAGTCTGCCGTCTTTGCTCTCAGGTCTCTGCTGGACGGAGGAGGCGGCTGTCGATCATCATTAAGGGCGTTGTCCCTGCAGCCAATCCGGTGTCACCCTGCTGGTTAAAGGTCTCTCGGCGTGCCGCGCTGAGTAGCAGTGTGTGTGTACAGGTGTTTTGAGTTGAGACTTGTGTTTAGAGTTTGTATTCTTCTGTTGTGAATGTGTGACCCTAATGCTTGTTTTTTTTTGCACTAGCTAGATCCTGAGTTGAGCGTTGATAAGAGTTAACTGTTCTCTTCTTTTACTGGGGGAATGGGGAACAGATTAGGGTATCGCGCGACCTAGGATACATATTGCCCGCAGTTAACAAGTGTTAGACACACTAGGTAAGAGGTGAGCGCCTTCTTTGTATTTTTGTTTTGTAGTTAGTGTAGTTTAGTTGTGGCGTCGCATACGCCGAAGATTTCGGGTTTGTTTTCTGCATTCCTCTTTGGTTAATTAAGTTAGAGGGTTTTTTTGGAACTTAGTTTAGGAACTATTTTTGGTTTATATCTTTTGTTGATTTGGCGCCACCCTCGTTCCTTTTTCCTCTTAGTTTAATGTTTTATTTTTTTCTTTTGTTTTCTAAATCATGCATTGTATATAGCTCACACACTGTTTAGTGGCTTCGGCTTGAGGAAATTAAAACCATTTAATTGGGTTAAACGCTATTTGTGCCTGGTTCTTTCTACAATCTCCACTATCACAGCAATATTGATAACTAACTGTTACGTTCCAACCCCTGGAACTGTAAAGATCGTAACAGAAAACAATAAAAAGTGACAACTTGTATATATATATATGTGAAATTAATACTTTTACTCAGCAAGGAAGCATTAAATTGATCAAAAGTGGCAGTAAAGTTTTTTTATAATTACAAAAGATTGCTATTTTAAATAAATGCTGTTCTTTTGAACTTTCTATTCATCAGAGAATCCTAATCCTAATCCTGTTTTTAACATTGATAATAATCAGAAATGTTCCTTGAGCAGCAAATCAGCATATTAGAATGATTTCTGAATAAATTACATTTTAACAGATATTCACACAGAAAACAGTTCCTTTAAATTGTAATAGTATTTCACAATATTACTGGTTTTACTGTATTTTTTATCAAATAAATGCAGGCTTGTGAGCATTAAAAATATATTCTCTCTCTCTATATATACAGTATTTCTGTGTATATCTTAGTATTTAGAAAAAAAAAGTAAAATACTATCATGTTACTCGCCATGCATGCCAGACTGGTGGAGACTCCAGTATATGCTGAGACAGTTTTTCTCTCTCTTCATGCCTCGTCTGCACTGGCAGCCGTATTAAAACCATTTAATTGGGTTAAACTCTATTTGTGCCTGGTTCTTTCTACAATCTCCACTATCACAGCAATATTGATAACTAACTGTTATCATATATATATATATATATATATATATATATATATGTGAAATTAATACTTTTACTCAGCAAGGAAGCATTAAATTGATCAAAAGTGGCAGTAAAGTTTTTTTATAATTACAAAAGATTGCTATTTTAAATAAATGCTGTTCTTTTGAACTTTCTATTCATCAGAGAATCCTAATCCTAATCCTGTTTTTAACATTGATAATAATCAGAAATGTTTCTTGAGCAGCAAATCAGCATATTAGAATGATTTCTGAGGATCATGTGACACTGAAGACTGGAGCAATGATGCTGAAAATTCAGCGCTGCATCACAGAAATAAATTACATTTTAACAGATATTCACACAGAAAACAGTTCCTTTAAATTGTAATAGTATTTCACAATATTACTGGTTTTACTGTATTTTTTATCAAATAAATGCAGGCTTGTGAGCATTAAAAATATATTCTCTCTCTCTATATATACAGTATTTCTGTGTATATCTTAGTATTTAGAAAAAAAAAGTAAAATACTATCATGTTACTCGCCATGCATGCCAGACTGGTGGAGACTCCAGTATATGCTGAGACAGTTTTTCTCTCTCTTCATGCCTCGTCTGCACTGGCAGCCGTGCAGAGGGCTGGACAGCAGGGCGGAGACGGCGTTTGCGCACTGACTGCGGGCTCCAGGGCCGAGTTTCATGCTGCCGTTACCGGCGACGCACTGGCGCAGGGTCCGGAGACGTGGGCTGCAGGTCTCATCACTGGAACAGGTGTCTCCCGCTATGAGACAGTCTCTGCCCGCAGAAAGCAATACCTGCAAAGCTAAAGGCAATAAAGAAGGGATTTAAATCAAATTCACCATCAAAGCTTTGCCAGATGTGGTTTACTAGAGGTGTATAGTGTATTTTATTGATATCATTTAGAAAGCAAACAACCAACACGGCAATATCCATCTTGTCAGCATCAGAAACAGTGGCCACCAGACACAAACGTCTCCATTTCCATCAAATAACCATCAGGTTTCACAGGCTAGCCTCAAACAGCTGCACTTCATCAGATACAATCGCATCCCATCTGCCATTCAAATGTAATTATTCACTTTCACTAACTACAGCCTGCTGATCCGGGTCTTGTCTGTTACCATACTCTCTGTGTTGTTTTTACAACATACACTCTTCATAAATTGCATTTAGAGTAGCTGCATTCTGTATATTGATATGTAGTTTTTAACCCTCATGTTGTATTATAGTCATTTTGACCCGGAGAGGATTTTCACAAAAATGCTAGTTAATGTTATTGCACTGGACTAAAACTAAGACTATATAAAAACTTTCTATTTTTTTTTCACACCTTGTTACAGTACACTTGTGGTGTGCCCGGTCAAAGTTAAAACAAAAAACAAAGTAACTGGGTTTACTTGTTTGAAAAAGTAACTATAGTAAGATATTTTATATTTATATTTATAAGTAAGATATTTTCGTATAAATTAAAAAGTAATGTGTAACTTTACTAGTTACTTGAAAAAAAGTAATCTGATTACGTAACTCGCATTACTTGTAATGCGTTACCCCCAAGATTTATTCTCAAAAATGATTTTTATTTATTTTTTTATTTAAAAAATCTGAATTAGCCTGCATAAGCTCAGGCCTATGACTAATCAGCACCAAATAGAAATACAAAACCTGTGCTAATTGAAAGAAAACAAGTTGACAAAGATTGAATCCGATATTTAATGGGAGATTTGCAAGCTATTTGTAAAAGGCTAGGCTTTTCAGCACAGCACAAGGATTAAATGCAATGTACATTTCAGGATGTATTTGATGTAACTTAAGGCATAATGATATTTATTGCAGCAAAGTTGGGAAAACATCTGACAAGCTTGTGATGATGATAATAAATATTCAAAATCTTTTGAACTGTAATATATTTCAAATTTGTAGGCCAGTCACAGGTGTCATATATTGCATAAGCATTTGCTTTTATTTTATATATTATACATTAACTGGCAAATTTAAATGACTTTAGAATTTGAGGTCAGTAACACGATAAGCTTCTAATCCTGGAGATGTAACTTGGCATTGCCTAGAGAGTCAGAATGAATGCATTTACATAAAATACAAGATGACACTCAGAGTCGTTTCCTGAAATGACATACAGACAGATACATACATAAAATATTCTACAGGTTGCAACACCACTGATTAAATTGCATGATAAGAGGGCTCTGAACGAAATTCAAACAAAAGGAGGAAAAAACATTATTTCAACATCTAACAGATTTATGCATGTGCTAGTGTTTTGAACTAATGACGACGTCAAATAAGAGGTAAAATCACAAGCACATTTTTGGACTCAAACGCAAATGAACAGCTCACTGTTGAAACACATCGTTGCATGACTTTGACACGGCTTTTCATCCATCGGTGTGCTTGTCGGTGATAGCCTGATGTTTTTCAGCCTCAGTCGGGAATAGCAGAACCTGTGGGCTGATATTTTGTACCCGAAAAACTCAAAGGCTCTCTGACAGATGCAACCATATGCAGACAGTTTTGTGGAGGCAGGGAAGGCGATGTATAATGACTACAGACATGAGAATAAATCAACATGACAGCGGGCAAAATGAGACTTTCTATATCTTATTGGAGCATTGTTCAACATTAGTGCCTGAGCTGGATTAGGGAGGTAATAGTCTGATATAAAACCAGCCCAGCCACCGTCTGATCAAACCAAACACAGCGAGACAATTCATTATTTCAATTAAACAAGCCTCTCCTCTCCCTTCCACCAGACTAGGACGCATATTAATGAGGGACGCTGCTTTCTTAGCTTTAGTTCCTGATGCATGTGTAATTTATTCCTTTTCTTTGTTTATTCAAGATTTACGTTAAGGACTGGAAACCGTGGCCGTGAGAGAGACGGGTTTGAGCTAATTCATATGGGAGTGAGGTAAAAAGCTTGTTTGTTAAGCCCTGAACAACTGGCCCTCGAGACTGGCTTCTGTAATGTGTGATGATAATTTCTGCTCTAATGACTAGAACTGCACGCCGTGATGAATGTCAGATTTTTTCCTCATTACGCAAAATCTGAACTCATAAAGATCATGTTTAGTATCTATATTTATACAAGGCTATATATAATTGTTTACGGCTCTTAGACTTCAAATGACGCGTCTGTAAAATCTGCATTTTAGCTCATTAGAGTTAGCTGTTAAAATAACATCAGAAACTTGCATTTTGTAATGTGACAGTTACAAGGGTCATATTTGGTCATATTCTGATTTTGTATATAAGTGACGTTAATACCATAACCTGAGTAAGACCGTATTCTGGTTAAAAGAAAAAACTATCTTTTTAATATTCATTTATATTTACACATTCAAATCAAAGTAGCTCTGCAAGCAGCTGTTAAAAATCAAGCAACAATATAAAAACATTTTTTGGATTTAAATGTGATTTTAACTGTCAATTTAGAATGTTTAACATAGCAAAATTAAGGGGAAAAAATAAGAATATAAACAAGACACATATTCATTCAAATAAAAAAAATAGTAACAATTAATTAAACGTAACAATGCATGTTCCCTTAAACAAGAAAGAATTTTCCACTGTGCTAAATATTTTAATGCAAATGAAAGTTAAATGAAAAAGTTAAATTTAAAGTAAAAAAAAAAAAAAAGTAAAGTTAAAGTAAAATTAAAAAACAGTAAAACTTAGCACATATGTTCCCAATAATTATAAATTCCATAAAGAATTTTTACACATCACAGACATTTCAACATAAATTTATTTTCACCCAACAATGAAAATTCTGCCTTCAATTACTTCAATTACTTAACATGTATGAGTTTTTTTCTTCTGTTAAACACAAAAGAAAATATACTAAATAATGCTGGAGTTGATGGTAGCCATTGACTTCCATAGTATGGAAAAAAATACTATGGAAGTCAATGGCTACCATCAACTCTTTGGTTACCAATATTCTTCATAATATCATCTTTTGCGTTCAACAGACTAAAGAAACTCGTAATTTCAAGAAACTCAGGTCTGGATCAAGTGGAGGGTGAGTAAATGATGACAGCATTTTCATTTTTGGGTGAACTATCTCTTTAATTTGGAAGCTTTTCTAATATGTGATCAATTAATTTATTGGCATATAACATAAGAAATGTTTTTAATTCATTTATTTGTGAATATGAAACTATAGAAGCACATACTAAATGCGAAGTTATCAACAGCTCGTGATCAACATGTAAAGCTGCCCTGCGCTTTCAGAAAAAAAAAGGTACAAAAGCTGTCACTGGGATGGTATCCTTTCAAAAGGTACATCTTTGTACCTTATTTACATTTTAGTACCTTAAATGTACATATTTTTGTTCTTAAAGTTTACATATTAGTAACTTTTGAAAGGATACTGCCCCTGCAGTGACAGCTTTTGTACCTTTTTTTTATTAATTTTTTTGAGAGTGTACTTTCACCTGATATGCACAAGTATACACTAAAGGGACTATCTACATAAAGAAAAGTTGCACATTTCTGATTTTAAGCACCTCTTCCACGGTTCCTGGCTTAACTTGTTTTGAACCCAAAACACTTCAAGACCCTATATGATCAAATAAAGAAGAAAAAAATCAACAAAAATGTTGTCGGAAAAAACAAATGTGCTATTATTGAATAAACGGTGTGTTTGACTCTATATCTGTCCTTCACACTCTTGCAATCCTGCAGGCCACACAGTATTACCAATATGTTCTCTGTTTGAGGGTGCGTGTCAGTCAGGCTCTGAATGCCTATTCATGCAGTCTCTTTTCAGATGCTCAGCTGGAGAGGCGAGAGAACAGAGATGTGTGAAGGGGAAAATGCAATGTTAGCTGCCAAATCATAATCTAATAATATGCCAAATCATAATCTAGAAATATTCGTTAGCTAACGTGACATTTTCTGAATGTTGAATCATGAACATTTATCTTGTAATTCACACTAGCATTTTAAACTATGTTCTTGAAAGGAGTCAGTGTCATATTAGTGTTAAAAAAAATATATGATAAAACATATTCTAAAGCTAAAGTCTTTACATCACTGCAGCCAGAAAGCCTTCCCAAACTGAAGATTTACAAATTGTAGTCTGTTACTGATTCCAAATTACATGACAAAAATTGTAGTTAGTAACTTATTCCATTACATTACACATTTTAGGTAATATAATCAGCGCACTTTTTGATTACTTTTGACCCAAATTGTTGATCACATTGACTTTAATAATCTTGTATGATACTGATATAAAATACAAAGAGAAATTAATAAATACATTAGAAATAATTTGTTAAAAAATATGCAATCCTAGTCTGATTACGACTATTCTAAAATGTAATGTAATCTAATTACAAGTACTTAATTTTTGGAATCTGATTACATAATCCAGATTACATGTAATCTATTACCAACCTGCACTGTATGTAACTATAAAACACAAACTCGTTCTAAGGTTAGCAGTGGATACACATAATTCAGCCAATCAAAAACAAACATCAAGCTCTACTAGTCACTTGTCTTTTAGTTCATAATTGTCATCCATGGCACATCAAGGCTTATGGACTTTCATCCAGAATATTATAGCTTTTGCTTCTATATTTTGTACACACACACAACACACACTAGCGAACACACAGTCTATTTCAAGCGGCTGGTGCCCTGTCCGTTGTGAAAAGTGAGAAGCAAAATAGCACAGCAGGCGTTCTATTGATCAACAAATGACAAGCTGTTGTCTGAGAGACCCCTAAGTGGGTCTGTGATTGTAAAGATGAATGGTGCAATTCTACAGTCTGTGTCCACCTAAAGATTAGTGTCCCAAACCAGCATGGGCTTATTGATCAATATCTGATCCAAACCGACAAGTCTGATTTTAGAGTTAGCACAAACATATCCGATTCAAACAGACTATAAGAGTCACTGTTTTCACTTATTCGAATGACTTCTTTAAAGAATATTTGTGCAATTCAGGGCCCAGTCTATGAAGTTTGTGAAGTTTCTCTGAAAAAAATAATAATTCAGCATGAGCCACCAAATATCAAATTCACGAAAAAAGTTGACTCCTATGAGTCAGTTCTTTGTAACAGACCAGATAAAAAGACAAAAACGTTGCTCGTGAGTTATCAGCGGTTTGTGAATCGCGAGTCATTTGCCCAATTCAGAGTTGCCAACTCTCACACATTTGACGTGAGTGTGATTTTTGTATCTATGAGATACTATTATAATTTTTATTATTACAATTTATTTTTATTTACATTTTATAGTTTTTGTAATTTTGTTACTATTAAACTATTACATTTGATCATTTTTATATGTTTAGATGTTTATTACTTTTTATTTCATTTCAGTTTATTTAATCTAGTTTTAGTTATTTTAGTAGATTCACTTAAACTAAATGAAAATAAGAAATGCTTTCTTAGCAACAAGTTGACATATAAGCAGTGTTGGGCAAGTTACTCTGAAAATGTAATCAAATTACTGATTACTGATTACTCCTTTTAAAATAATCACGTTACTGTTCTGATTACTTTATTTCAAAAGTAATTAGTAATTAGTTACATTACTAGTTACGTTACTTTTTTCTCCATGAAATTCATGAAATTCCAGCATACACACTCCCGATAAATATGTGTTATTAAAGCATCAACATTCACAGAACACTGTTATTTTTAACTAAAGCAAGCGGCTGCTGCGTGCATGGCAGCATACACACTCCCGATAAATATGTGTTATTAAAGCATCAACATTCACACAACACTGTTATTTTTAACTAAAGCAAGCGGCTGCTGCGTGCATGGTTTGGCAGAATGCCAGCAAAGAGCACTGCATTTATAATCTCTAAAAGGCATCTCAGTTCATCGCAATCTCACAAATCTCTGTTATAACACAATAAATATATGCATAATGAATCTTTCATAATGTCTACAATTCGTGTGTTATAATGAGAGGATTCGTGAGCACGCACATTTCAGCACTGCATTGCTCAACACTGCAAACAACATGTGTTATAGCCAAATAGAAACTCTGCTTGCACCTGTTAATCGTTTATATTTTATATTATTTCATGTTGCTTTTGTGCAATAGATGAATAACAATTTATTTGTTTTAGATATTTTATGTTTAGATATTTCTAAACGGAGTCCCATAAATCATTTTATTCTCTCGCATTCCGCACACACACAAGTGTCTACACTCTAAAAAATGCTGGGTTAAATGTAACCCAGCACTGGGTTAAAAAGGGACACACCCAGCTATTGGGTTGTTTTGAGTCAAAACAGTGTAACGTGGCAGTAACGTATAGAGACCTCGGCTTGTAACTATACTATAATTACTATTTTGAAAATTATAACGCGTTAAATTACTCCGTTACTAAAAGTAACGTATAGAGACCTCGGCTTGTAACTATACTCTAATTACTATTTTGAAAATTATAAAGCGTTAAATTACTCCGTTACTTAAATAGTAGCATATCAAATTACAGTAACGCGTTACTAAGTAATGTGTTACTGCCCAACACTGCATATAAGTCTATTTTTTATATTTTATTTAATTTCAGTTAATGTTAGTTTTATTTCAAGTAACCCATTTTGGTCACACTTTATTTTAAGGTCCAATTCTCATTGTTAACTAACTATTAACTTTGACTTTTGACTCAATATTCTCCTAATATGCATCTTAGTAATAGTTAATAAGGTAGTTGTCAAATTTAGGTATATGGTGGATTAAGGATCTAAAATACAGTCATGCAGAATAAGACATTAATATGTGCTTTATAAGTACTAATAAACAGCCAATATGCTAGTAATATGTATGCTAATAAGCAACAAGTTAATAGTGAGCAATCGGTCCCCAAACTAAAGTTGTACTGTATATTTGTTCTAAAATGTAGTGCTTTTAAAACTACCTTGCTGCTTTACAACTGTGGACAAACAAGCTATATGCAGGTTTCTATTGTTTTCTATTGTATTCTTTTTTTAAATAGAGCATGCAAAAATAAGTTACCACATGTTGGATCCTGAAAACCACAAATAAGCACATGATTGATTCAGTCCATGTCATTAAAATATCACTTCAGCCTGGTGCAATTCAAAGTTAACCTAATGTATGTTATGTAGCCTATAGGTTTGTCGATACTTACATCAGTCTATTTAATGACTGTTTGTTAATGACAATGTGTAAATACATATATTCACAACAAAGTTTTGTAAAATAATAAAATTCCATAATAAATTAATAATGCTATTCAGAAAGAAAAAAACACATTCAAATATACCAAAATATTAACGGTTGTTGTTTGGCATATTATGAGGTCTAATTGTTAGTTTGAATAAATTGAATCACTTAGTAATTGATGTTAATTAATATGCCAGGGCAAATAATGGTGAGTAATCACATACTTCTCCTTCTTCTATCCAAATATTTGATATTTTAAGTGAGCGTGCAAAGAGCCAACACTGCGATCAAGTGTTCATAAACTTTCAGAGCTGCAGTAGTGAAAAGACAGATGGTCAGTCGCGCGACTCCAACGGCAGCCTGAAACCCCAGCCTCTCTCCATCGCAAAGAGTGTCCACTAATGCTGCATTGGCAGAAGCCAGAATAGACACCATACATCATGAATGCAAATGAAGTGCTTGATTTGACATTTCCAATAAGCCTGTCTCAGTGTACCAGTGGGTTTAGCCAATTAACCATGTCAGTAATCAATTCCTTCAGAGCCCTGTGCTAAGTCCTCACTTCTCCTTGCACATAAATCAAAGACAGATTAGCCGATCAGTTACCCAGATGCACCAAACTAACGACCCACTTTAGAATGGATGAGAGTGGAAATGAAAGTTAATGGACTCTGTTAGGATGACACCAACAGAGCCGTTTTATTCCTTCACAAACGCTCTCTGTGAGGAAAGAAAATGATGTTGTTCTACAAATGTGAATGTCATTTTAATTACAATCAAACAGCGAGAACTATTTTATATGACTAAGGTGATTTTTTAATATAACTTTATATATATATATATATATATATAGTAATATGAACACAACCTTCACACACATCTGATCGACAGATAAACCACACATTTCATTGTTGTTTTATTTTGTGGATATTTTAGCAAGTAGTTTGCTTTGTACATTCAGTTTAATAACAAAGTTAAAGAGGGTAAACTTTATCATTCAGCTGAACTGTGCATACCTCATATGTTCTTACTTCTTACTTAAACCAGTTTAATTTGTCGTTGACATTTTGTCACTGAAAAGGTTTCCTTAAAGGTGTATGTAGTTCACCCAAAAATGAACATTTGCTGAAACCGTACTCATCCTCAAGCCATCCAAGATGAGTTTGTTTCTTCATCAGATTTGGAGAAATGTAGCATTGCATCACTTGCTCACCAATGGATGTGAATGGGTGCCGTCAGAATGAGAGTCCAGACAGCTGATAAAAACATCACAATAATCCACAAGTAATCCACACCACTCCAGTCCATCAGTTAACATCTGGAGAAGCCAAAAGCTGCGTGTTTGTAAAAGACAAATCCATCATTAACATTAAGAGGCATTTAACGTCAAACTGTTGCTTCTGACTAAAATATGAGTCCATAATCCATAACAACGCTTCCTCCAATGAGAAAGTCCGTCTCCTGTTGTCTCTCACATCAATTTCCACTGACATACAGTATGTGTTTAGAGCTGTTTTGGCTTGTAAACGGTGCTTGATTTTGTGCATATTTCACTCCTGATTTGGACAAGATGGCTTTTTCACTGGAGAAAGTAATATTATGGGTAGATGATTTGTATTTTAGCTGGAAGCAATAGTTTTGATGTTAAATGATGGATTTGTTTCTTACAAAAACACAGCTTTTGTCTTCTCCAGATGTTAACTGATGGACTGGAGTGGTGTGGATTACTTGTGGATTATTGTGATGTTTTTATCAGCTGTTTGGACTCTCATTCTGAC
>NW_015539856.1:694005-715282 GCF_001515605.1 Sinocyclocheilus anshuiensis
TTGGAGAAATGTAGCATTGCATCACTTGCTCACCAATGGATGTGAATGGGTGCCGTCAGAATGAGAGTCCAGACAGCTGATAAAAACATCACAATAATCCACAAGTAATCCACACCACTCCAGTCCATCAGTTAACATCTGGAGAAGCCAAAAGCTGCGTGTTTGTAAAAGACAAATCCATCATTAACATTAAGAGGCATTTAACGTCAAACTGTTGCTTCTGACTAAAATATGAGTCCATAATCCATAACAACGCTTCCTCCAATGAGAAAGTCCGTCTCCTGTTGTCTCTCACATCAATTTCCACTGACATACAGTATGTGTTTAGAGCTGTTTTGGCTTGTAAACGGTGCTTGATTTTGTGCATATTTCACTCCTGATTTGGACAAGATGGCTTTTTCACTGGAGAAAGTAATATTATGGGTAGATGATTTGTATTTTAGCTGGAAGCAATAGTTTTGATGTTAAATGATGGATTTGTTTCTTACAAAAACACAGCTTTTGTCTTCTCCAGATGTTAACTGATGGACTGGAGTGGTGTGGATTACTTGTGGATTACTGTGATGCTTTTATCAGCTGTTTGGACTCTCATTCTGACGGCACCCATTCACTGCAGAGCATCCATTGGTGAACAAATCTGATGAAGAAACAAACTCATCTACATCTTGGATGACCTGGGGGTTAATGAATTCTCAGCACATTTTCATTTTTGAGTGAACTATTCCTTTAACCTCGAGTGCTATTTTTCTTTGTGTGTCCTCTTTTGTAATGCTTTCAAGGTTTTGTCAGGATCTGCACTATTTTACTTTTTAATATATAAAGTTTCATTTTCCATCTTCCGTCTAATATTTTTAGACAGTTAGAAACAGCCCTGACCATGAAGAAGATAAGTTGGAGATGGTGAGAACTAACTAACCTGTTCGCCAATTATTAGTGTCATGCAAACGATACATTTTATACGCGTGGCAGCCAGAGGCACAATGAATGTTCGTTAAAACTTAAAGAAAGCATGAATCTTGAATGAGGGTGAATTCACAGCTCAAATATGAGGTGCTGGCTAATGACAGCCTAGCCGCACATCGCTGGCCTTTACGTCACACACGGAGAATCATGTAGAACTTGATTCTCACAAACATTTCATTACGCACAACACTGAAAGAGATGATATTAAATTTAGAACAGCCAATCAAAAGTTTGAGGGCTTTAAACATCAACATGCTGAAAATACAAGACGCCACAGACACAATTACTCAACTGGGCACAAAAACCACTTACTGACATCAAAGGAAAATAAATTGCTCTAAGAAAATTGAGACAGCAAAACATTTTAAGATGTTTAAAAAACTGTAGGAATCACAACTCTTCCAATCTATATGCAACGCATCACGCATATTTTTTTGTGTACCAGAGATACAGCCCAGAGCAAAGACAGATTTGCTTGTACAATGTTTTGATAGAGAAGCAATTTCAAAAAGTCAGTTCCAGGGGAAATATGTCCTCGTCTTCCTGTGCAAAGCAGCTTTAGTACTGAAAATAAGAGATATTTTATCTGCTGTTCAATATAGTGAAAAAGTTTCATAGTTAATAAGTGTTTCTCCAACCGTTTTACTTGCAGAGTATTCCTACATACTGTATAATCAAGACACGCTTCCTGATTAATAGACAGCTGAATTTGACAAAAAAAAAATCTGTGAAAACCCATAAATAAGGATGCAATATTATTCACAAGTCAAGCATATGCTCCTAACGCTGCCTATAAAGGCTGATTCTATCACATTCAGCTCCTCTGTTCAGGAGTTTCCTATAAACACACAATGAACAACGAAGAGAAGCCAGTAGCATTTTATCACCAAAAATGGGATAAAATGCATCAGCCACAAGCGGAATGGAAAAAAAAAAAACATTAAGGCCACCTAGTGTCTTCTAACAGTCCGCATAAAATAGACCTTGAATCTTATAAATGCCGTTATAATATAATGTTGATGGCTCTGGAAAGTCAATGCTAATCAGCCTGTCTGATGCATTGAACACGGTGGCCTTCCTTTAATCATGTATTTTGTGAGTAGTAGATGCCTATTCCTCACGGCTCACTTCCAGCAACAAAACACAGGCTGGTGATTTATCTGCGGACATCACAAGAGGCACGTCGCTCTCATAATCTCACACAAAGGCACAGAAGCATGCGGTTCCCAACAGAAACATGAAATCACCTGCTGCACAAACATTAACATGTTCCCATTTCCTCACATACCTGATCGCAGCTTTTAGATCAGATCAGCTTCTGTGCACCTGATTGAGGACTTGTCACTGCATGTTTATGAATGTCTACATGTGCTGCACTTGGGTTCTGGAAGATGTTTCAGAAAATTCCTCAAACCAAATCAACCAGCTTTGAGAGGGATCACATTACACACTTTTTGTTTTAAAGTAAAAATTGGAGAAATTGGAGAACTACTAATCCCACAAAGTGTTGCGATTTACGTCACTGAATTAAAAGGTACTGTAGGCTATATGTATTACTGACTTATTGTCTATAATATTAAATAATATAATATAAATAAATTAAATATAGTAAGAAAATAGTATACAAAACAATACATATCACCATTTAAAAGTTTAAGATCAGTTTTTTATGTTTTTGAAAGAAGTGCCTTAATGCTCACCCATGCAGGCTGCATTTATTTGATCAAAAATACAGTAAAAACTGTAATATTGAAATATTATTACCATTTCAAAAAACTGTTGTATTCATGTGATGGCAAAGGTGAAACATTTTTTACTATTTTCAGTGTTTGTTGCTTAATATTTTGTGTGGTACATTTGATAAAAAAATAGCATTTATTTAAAATATCATTTTTTTGTAACATTTTAAATATCTATTGTCACTTTTTTTCAAATTAATGCATCATTGTTGGATCAAAATAAAAAATGTGAATATAAATAATGAATGTAAAAATGTGTGTGTATGTATATAATTCGCTACAGAAGGCCTTTGATCACCCCCCGGAGCCGTGTGAGACACTTCTCTTTATGGATGGGTGCTGTTTATTTAACTTCTTTTGGACTGATGCATGCAACACCTGCTGAGTGCCATGAAACCGCTTGAAAGATCAAAGACTATTTTTAATATAACTCCGACTGGATTCGTCTGAAAGAAGAAAGTCATATACACCTAGGATGACTTGAGGGTGAGTAATTTGTGGGCTAATTTTCATTTTTGGGTGAACTAACCCTTTAAATGTGATTTTTTTTTGGTTTGTTTTTTGTTTAAATCACACTGATTTGTCGGTTTGAAGCACATACTATCACTTAATAATCTCAGAGGTCATGGTAAATTCATCTTTAAAGGTACAAGCATATGTTGTCATTAAAAATTCATCTCTCCATGAAGAAAATGAATGTGATTTTTGCATCTGGAACCGCACTGTAGCGCTCTATAGAAAGTTAACACTACAGTCTATCAAAGTCAACTTGTTTTGTGTCGCAGTTCAGATGAACCCTAAACGCGTTCGCTGCATGGAGGATGACTATCAAAAAGCAGATATAATCGGTTGAAATAAAGCCTGTAATTGGCCATGCCTGGAGTTATTTACAGGTTGTTGATAGGTTCACTCGCAGGACTAAGAGTTCACTTCAAACAAACACACCAACAGAACTCCGGGCTGCTTGCCAAAGTCTCAGGACAACAGGCGCACACACACGATCGCACTTCAAAACAACACTTTCTTATTTACTGACCGCAGAGAAGCCGAAAACAGGAGGAACAAACAAAGATGGCAATTAGTTACACACAATTGACTACCTCAGAAGGTGAAATGCAACATTGCAGTCATTTAGCCAAACTGGGAGGTTGGATTCTGACAGTGAGCATGTATCCCTGTTGCCGGAAAGACAATGGGATGAGAAAGGGCAAGACTCGATGGTTTGGTCTGTATCGGGAGGCTGCTCTGGTAATGCGGGGCCATGCTATAGCAGGCTGCATTAATGAAACATTGCCGTCTGCACTTCCAGCATGCCTTGTGGCTTGAATAGAGATAAATCCTCCTCAAACCCAAAGCCTGAGAAGTTTGGGAGCTAAAATGGATTGTGAACATTCGAATGAATAATAGAATAAACTCTTGTTACACGTGCAGATTTCGTACCTATCCGTTCTGGTGTAATTGCCACCTGTACACTATCTGTACCGACTGACAAAAAGCCTCTCATACCTGCAGGATATATAAAACACAAGAGAGTGCAAATGCGGGGGCGCTTCTATTTGTATTCAGAAGAGATTGCATAGTGAGTGAGCGACTGTTTAATTTCAGCCATTCTGCCGAGTTATAAAACAAGCATTAATTTAAAAAATGTCTAGTTAAAATCAGGTGTCGGCAGATTCTCATATTCACCGATGGCTTGTCAAGCCTCAACACCCCCCACAACAAAAGGCTTTTATCTTAAGACAGGGCGCGATGACATTACAGCAGCCACAGAACCTGTTGCTTCATAATGGTAGCAATTAACTTATCTGCATATTGTCCTTCACTGAGCGCGGAGCAAGAGCATGACTCATCTCATTTTTTCCGGCCGTTGTGTGGTTGAGAGACTAATGTCATTAAAAACAAGGCCAACGTCAGTCCTCCTCTAATGATTGATTGTCAGGGTAAGAATGGAGCTCAGGACTCGGCCTCTTTATCATGCAAATATACTCATAAGTAACCCGCACTCCGCTCGTGAACAGGTTAGAGGTTGGTCATTATTATGGACTAACTAGCCAAAAATGTAAATGTTAAATGGTTTTTGAAATGTACAATGTACAAGTGTCCATGTTAAACTGTTAAACACTGTCACAATAGCTTTGTTTATACATAATCTAACTGCTTGACCTTGTTTAAAATACACAAACAAAAACATTGCAATAAATAAATACAATTTAACATTTTCTGAAGAGGATTGTTATAGCTATATGTTTGCTAGGGTGTTTTGGGCGGATGTCAGAGCGTTGCTATAGCGATATGGTTGTTAGGGTGTTTCGGACGGTTGTCAGAGCGTTGCTATAGCGATACAGTTGTTAGTGTGGTTTGGGTTGTTGTTGAAGCGTTGCTATAGCGATACGGTTGTTAAGGTGTTTCTGGTGGTTGTCAGAGCGTTGCTACAGTGATACAGTTGTTAGGGTGTTTCGGGTGGTTTTTGGAGAGTTGCTATAGCGATACGGTTAGTGTGTTTTGGGTGGTTGTTGAAGCGTTGCTATAGCAATACGGTTGTTAAGGTGTTTCTGGTGGCTGTCAGAGCGTTGCTACAGCGATACAATTGTTAGGGTGTTTCGGGTAGTTGTCGGAGCGTTGCTATAGCAATACAGTTGTTAGGGTGTTTCAGGAGTTGTCGGAGTGTTGCCATAGTGATATGGTTGTTAGGGTGTTTCGGGTGGTTGTCGGAGCGTTACTATAGCATTACAGTTGTTGGGGTGTTTCGGGTGGTTGTTGGAGCATTGCTATAGCGATACAGTTGTTAGGGTGTTTCGGGTGGTTGTTGGAGTACTGCTATAGCGATACAGTTGTTAGGGTGTTTCGGGTGGTTGTTGGAGTACTGCTATAGCGATACAGTTGTTAGGGTGTTTTGGGTGGTTGTCAGAGCGTTGCTATAGCAATACAGTTGTTAGGGTGTTTCAGGTAGTTGTTGGAGCGTTGCTATAGCTATTCGGTTACTAGGGTGTTTAGGGTGGTTGTCACAGCTTTGCTATATGATTGCTAGAGTATTCTGGTGGTCATCGGAGTGTTTCTGAACAGTTGCTTTGGTGTTTGGGTGGTTTCTGAAGCATTGCTGTGTGGTTGCTAGGATATTGCTATGCTATGCTTTAAATTTATCTATTGGACTTTTTCACTTATTTAAGTTAATTTACCTAGAAAAGAAACAGAACATCTCACCTCAACGAGTCTGTTTATTCACGTCTGTAGAACAAGCACTGCAGGAAGAGTTACATTAGGCATTTGTTCAAATCCCAAAGTCTAATTATCAGCTATCCAAATAGTGACGCTTGCCTCAGCAAACGCCTCTAATTAAGCATGATTCATTATGTTAAATTAGTATTTTTTCCTTAGGGAAAATTTTTTTGAATATATAATTGGTTGCACCATATAATGGTATCAGTCTGTTTTGCATTGAAATTGTCTTTCTGTCCACATCCGTATTAATTAAAAAAAGTAACATATTTGACCACCCAACACAGACTCCTTCAGGTGTTGTATGTTTAGTCATAGCTATTCGTAGATGCTTTTCAGACAGAAGTGTGTGTAAAGCCCAAAGTATACTTCAGCTTTTATGTGTACATGAGGGTCCGCGTACAGTGCAAATAACGCACATTTTGTCAGTAAAAAGGTATGTGTATACTGTATGCACAGTGCTGTGTAGATTACTTACAAATTGTAGTCCATAACTAATTGCAAATTACTATGGATAACACTTATTAGGTAATGTAGTCTGCCTACTTTTGGATTACTTTTGACATTTGACCTTTATGACCTTGTTTATCACATAGACTTGAATGTGATTATTGTGTACCATACTGATTAAAACAAACAAACAAAATACACTGTACATGTACAAAGACAAAGAATGCTTTGTGCTTAACAGCTCATTCAGAAGGGCCCTTCAGATTGACTGTTATAAGAACAGTTTTCCATCATTCACAAGCTACTATCTATGAAAAACATTTTACATTAATTCATACAATACTGAATCAATGAAAAATTATAAATGCAATAAATTTATCAGAGAATTTACTATGAATTGTGGATGAAATACAGCAGTCCGCATCTCACTTCGCCTTTTCACAGGGTTTCCCCTTTCTTTGAGAACAGAGCATCAGGACAGCCTGGTCTCATGTGTATATGTAGGTATTAATACGTAACATTTACAAGCACAAAACGTACACTTTTGTGCGTGTTTATTAATGCTAAAACGTACAATTTAGACGCATTTCAACGTTTAAAACGTACAAATCACTACGTATTTTTAGCTAAAAAACGTAAAAATATTTACGTATCTTTTATATCATTAAGATATTCGTATCAATGCATTTTTATCATTAAGCGATTTAGATTTTTAGACCCCTTAACCTACCCCCAAACCTTAACCTACCCATTTTATCATGAGATCACGTTGATCAGGATGACCGCATACGTATGAGATCTGCACCAAGAATTTTAAGTAGATTATTTTTCCAAACTTGAAATTATTCAGGTCACGGAAAATGGTGTTTACATGCTGATTTCTTGCTGTCTGATTATTCAAAAATTCCAGCGGTCTAATTATTGCAGTCTGTTTACACTGTGGTGATGAGCTCAGTGTTTAATCATATGACCCCTGATGCATGTCCGTTTTTCTACGATTAACCCTTGCGATTCCATTCTCACCTCTGATTCATCTCGAGCAGAGCTCAGAGAAAGCACTGGGAATGTGAAGCAGGATGACAGCACTTCTGAGCAGACATCATCACAAGCTCTCTGTCACCGAAGGCGACTGCAGCAGAAGACGGCAGGTCCGTGTGCATGGCAAAGTGTTCCGTCAGAAAGAAAGATGAGAGCTCTTTCTAATGAGACTCTTAGAGGTCTGTCACAAATTGATCTTTGTCAACCTCCGCTCTGTTCGGCAGACTACGGAAAACATCCAGAATGATTGCAAGTCAGATGCAGAAAACTGTCTTGCAGTTAATAGTATTATGGTTGTTTATTAGACGCTGCATAATGTGCTGATCTACACCTGGACTAGTGGCAGAAATTAAAGGCTGAAATTAAAATCCCCCCAAAATAAAATTTATAAATGCAATTTAAATATAAATAAATTAATAAACAAATAAGCAAGCTGTTATTTTTCTGTGGAAAACAGTTATTTCTGAAAAATATTTAAGCAGCTCTTGCTGAACAAGATTGTCATTGAATTAGTGCTGAACTGTATTTTGGTCTGTGCCTCACACAAGTAATCTTCAGATACTCTTGGAGTCTTTTTATGATACTTTTATGTTGTTGTTGTTTTTTATGTTGTTTGTCCATTTTGGAGCTTCAAAGCCTTATGAATTGTATTGTAAGAGCTGATATTTTCATGGTCCATGGCAGAAAAATAACAGCATACGGGTTTGATATAGCATGAAGGTTAGTAAACAATGACCTTTCATTCTAAATATTACTTTAATTTTGTTTATTAATCAATATTTGCCTCCTGGAGTTTATTTTAAAGGGATTTCATACCTTTTTGAAGGCATTTTGTTCTCTAAGCACAAGAAAACACTGTAAATAATGTTAAATACTTAAAGGCCATTATTTATCAAATATTATTATTTTATTATTAATATTATTAAATATTATTAAAATATTAGATGCTACACAAAAATTTTTCTTTTTTTTTGGCTTCCCCATTTTTATTTTATTTATTTATTCATTTTTAATTTTGGTGGGATTTTATCACATCCTGAGCCCTGTTTACCCCATTACTTCTGACCTTTAGCTGAACTATCTTGGCTAAAGGAAACAATAGCAAACACTGGTCCAAGATGTACTGTTTGACTCGTATCTGTTCCTCCTCAGGCCAACACTGCTGATACTTACATATTTATTTCTCTGATCTATAACAGAATCTTATGAGTTTGCTCTCGGTGACAACCAATTGTAAAGGAACTAGATTGAAACAAATTACAGCTATAAATAGAGCTGAAACCAGAGAATATGATGAACCAATGGCAGCGTCTGTAAGGTCATCCAGTAGAGGGCATGGAGATGTTTGAGAGCGTGTTATCCATCACACGGCTCCCCTGAGATCGCACAGGGCTTCGATTACATGCATTTCTCAGGTTTTATCACGACGCGCTGCATGTGAAAGAGCCAACAGCCATCAGAATCAAGAGAACTGCATTCAGTGGCAACTTCAACACATTTCAGTGAGCCGTGGGACGGCGTGCAAGCTCTTATCAGAGCTATTTTTTATGCGTTTAATTACCAACTCGAGATACATTTTCACTTGCTGAAAATACTGATTATAGTAAAACCAGATTAATGAGGCAATGTAGTAATCAATGCTGGGTCAGAAAGTAAGGATAACTTTAATCATCTTCCCAGGGGAAAATTATGGTCAAGAATAATTTCCTACTCCGCAAGTTAATAAAAAAAAAGAACGAGAGAAGGCGTAAAGGAAAAGCTACTAAATTTTCTCTCACTGGATTTCTGAGTTAAAACAAGTAGCTGCTATGAAAGTCAAAAGCTGAAACAGTAAAGAATAAGAAAATGTAAAAATATTCAGCACCTACAATGTTTATATTTTTTGCACAGCAGTGGATGACGACGACAAATGGTTTTCAGGCATCCGAACAATAATGGGTTAAATGCAGCTTTTAATTTGTTTTCTGTACATTATTTTTGATACATTTCTGTACAGGTGTCCTTTTTCATTTTATTTTTCTGAGTAAAAAATATAATGACCATCACACATTTTCACTATTATTTAGAGTGTAATAATATTTCATATAACAAAAAATCTTGTCAGGCATACTTAGACCCAGAATTATTCGATTCATTAAAAGACTCTATTTAAGGATCACAATGCAGCCCTCAAAAACTAATTAATTGTCATCTTCAATCTTTACCAATCTTTGCGATGATCCTTCAAACAACTAGGTTTCCCCATTTGTCAGCAAGAAGTTTTTAATCATTTAAAGTGCAATACAATTTAGCATGAACACTTATTCTTTTATATATTTTAATAAGGACAGGTCAGAATAAGTATGTTGTTAGGACATAAATATATCTTTTCATATATGTTTTATATATGTTTCCAGTGTTGGGGTAACGCATTAAAAGTAATGCGAATAAGTAATCAGATCTTTATTACAAGTAACTAGTAAAGTTACTTTTCCAGTAGAGTTACTTTGTTCTCCCATTATTGACTGACATCTCTCGTGTTTCCATGTTGAAAGAAATCGTAAGTAAGTGTTGTGTACATGATGTTCACAAAACAGATTCAGTTTTCCACAAAATCAATAAAAATAGTGAAATGCAAACTAAGAATATGATGCAAATCGGTAATAATTATGGTAAATAGCACTCAATTCCTTTATGTTTAATCCCATTTTATTAAGCAATGTCTTTGCTGCTGACCTTCGATGATCCAATTCAACTAATAAGCATAAAAAAAAGATTGCAATCCAGAATGGCAGCATAGCTGAAAGGTTTGTTTGAGCTTTTTTATATGCAGACAAACAAGCAAGCCAAGCCCAGACGAGAAAAAGTAGCGCAAAAGTAACAATGCATTAGTTTCTATAAAAAGTAACTAAGTAACTTATTTAGTGACTTTTTTAGGGAGTAACGCAATATAGTAATGCATTACTTTTAAAAGTAACTTTCACCCATATTTTGACATTTTATTTTCACAAACGTTATTTGAAACATTAAAGTAGATACTATTTGCATTTGATATGCCTTCTATGTATGTAAAATCACTTTTGTAAATGCAATTTGATGCGCCTCATCTTTGACCCATGCCTGTGAGAGTGTATCATACACATATAGCCTGTGCATGAGATAATGTTATTCTATGCAACAAACCCTTCAGAGAAAAAATTCCTGATAACAAACGGTCAGATATTCTCCAGGAGTGACATCATATCCAAATAGTGTTGCTTCATTACTTCTGACAACATTCTTGTGGAATTAGATTGGATAATTTGAAGGAAATGAGGGAATAAACAATCCACGAGTGCGTCCGGATTGATTTTCCATTGACTTCAGGCATGACTATATAAATACGCACTAATCATGTGAGTTGATAAATCCACTGTTCTCAGGAAATAGGTGTATCATTATGTTGAAAAGTGGCTTACTTTGCATGCATATGGTAAGTTGTTAATTGTAGAGATGCTGGCTAGCATTACTGCACATGTGCGGTCTTCTTTTAAGGGCAGACTCAATGGGCCTTTAATCGTATTTCAGAAAGTTTAATTATGAAAAATTAATGGGTTCAAAGCACTTTGGTTGCGTTTTATGAAGGTTGTAGTGAGACATCCAAAAACAGTCATTCAAGCTAATTATAGAGTAGCATCATGCCGGCGCCAAAACACGGTTTGTTTGGCATTGAAAAATATGACACGCTAAATGAGCGGCGCTCAGACTGTCAGCAGGCACTCGAGAGCTCCTCATTACTGCCTCCTCTTGCCTTTGTCTGATCTACACAAACTGACTGACTCAGGTCATCTGTAGGGCGCTTGGCGGGCTGTGCGTGCTTCACTGTAGGAAAAAGAGTTTCAGATTGTTGTGCGACGGGCAAAGTATGTCAGGACCCTTCTCCATCTGCGTCTTTCTAGTATTCAGGGCATATGAACTGCGTAACTATATAACCTATCTGTGTCTGTTCATTCCTTTGAAACGTTTTGGGCATTTCTGTTGTCAGTCTACAGCAGTCAAAGCCTCAAATTGTGCACTTACGCAGAAAACCCCAGAGAGAAGCACAGAGATGCACTCTGTACCACTGCTAGAGATGAGAAAATCAGAAACTGAGGAAATAATCAAACAGACTCTCCTGTCTTGCATTTTCCAAGTCATTTTAATGAATCCATATATAAATTGAAGAAATATTACATAGAGTGTGTGTGTGTGTGTGTGTGTGTGTGTGTGTGTGTGTACCTGGTATTTATCACGTTATGGGGACCAAATGTCCCCACAAGGATAGTAATACTAGTAAATTTTGACCTTGTGGGGACATTTTTGAGGTCCCCATGAGGAAACAAGCTTATAAATCATACAGAATTAGTTTTTTTGAGTAAGTAGAACTGCACAAAGTTTCCTGTGAGGGGTAGGTTTAGGGGTAGGGTTGGTGTAGGGCAATAGCACATACAGTTTGTACAGTATAAAAACCATTACGCCTATGGAATGTCCCCATAAAACATGGAAACACAACATGTGTGTGTGTGTGTGTGTGTGTGTGTGTGTGTGTGTGTGTGTGTGTGTGTGTGTGTGTGTGTAAATACAAAAACAATTTTCAATTTTGAACTGTTTCCAACATTGATCATAAATCAGCATATTAGAATGATTTCTGAAGGATCATGTGACACTGAAGTAATGATGCTGAAAATTCAGCTTTGCATCACAGGTATAAATTATATTTTAAAGTATATTAAAATAGAAACTGATATTTTAAATTGCAATAATATTTCACAAAATAACAGGGCTTTTTTCTGTATTTTTGATCAAATAAATATAGCCTTGATGAGCACAAGATGAAACTTCGGTAAAAAATATTTAAAATCTTACTGATCCCAAACTTTTGAACGGTAGTGTATATATATATAGGTTATATAATATATATTACTATTATATTAATATACATACATTATGTATTTATAAATTTTGTTGTATGCATTAATTTTTTATATTGCATTATTATTATTGCATTTAATTATTATTATTATTATTGATGTTGTAATGTACACTGATATATATGCAATAAAAACAAAAAAGTTGTATTTAGTGTGCATTGTCTTTATATATGTGTTATGTTATTTTGGTAATGCTTTTCAAACAAAAGGTTGTAACAGTATGTATATATTATTAGTTGTATTTATTATGCATTTATTTAGTGTGCTTTTATTTTTGATGTCACTAAATGATGTTCTGATTTTAATACTACATATAGAAAACCACATAAATAACGTGAAATATGGAATAAGGTCGTTACCATCACTGCACCGTGGTACTCCCACCTTACTTTTTCACAAAGGTTTCAGCATAATTACTTTAAATATTGGAAGCTACAGTTTCAAAGCACCGCATTATTTAAATACCATAAATGTTCTTCATCTGTCTACTGGCCTGTAATTTATGGCTATTATAATGATTTAAGAGTAGGTAATTTCATGGCGTCTCGTCATGAGGAGCGGCAAGGCCGTTTCATTTTTCTCATCATGTCAAGAGATGGCGGCGGCCGGCCTTGCTGTGTTTAAGGCAGTGTAAATCTGCTGAACGCTGGGCATACGTGAGAATGTCATGCCATTTCACGCCATCAGTGAGCTACGACTCCAGCTTTACATTATCTGAACACAACTGTAGGTGAATACAAGCTGGGCTACCATGGAATTAGTAAAGCACTAAAAACTTGCAAAGGAAAAATCAGTGATGTCTGATGCTTGAAAAGGGGAAAAGTCTTTGGTTTACCAAAACATCGCATCTGTGCAGTGCTTTCAGCAGCCAAACACACAATGAGAAGAACACTCTCTCTGTTCAGGTCTAGACTGAACACATGGGCAGAATGCAAATGAAGCACCACATAAGTCTGACCTCAAACCTTGCAGATATTTTTTTTTTAGAAAAAAAAATAAAACTGCTTCACATGTCAAAAACCTTTGTCTTAACTCATATAACCAATATTCACAAAAAATAAAACAGGAAATTATATAATGGAAAGGATTGTGTGTGAAAGTTCCTTAAATATCAGATACTTTTTCATTTTTATGGTTGTAAAATGTCATGTGGTGCAACAAGGAAACATGTTCTCTCATTGAATCACACTACTGTATTACCATAAAGTATTGTAGTAAAGAGACTAATACGTACAGTTACATTTTAAATGAGCTCCCACATCCTGCAAGAGTGTTTAAGACCTATTGCTCATCTCCTGATGATATAATCCATCTCTGAGTTAATGGAACATATGCAGTGAGTAGACATGGATGCTGAAAGATGTTGTTGTTATTTCAGACTCACAAAAATATGATTCACCTGCCAACTTTTACATTAAAGACAGTAAAAGGACAGTTGGATCCTGTAGAGACTGACGCCCACGGAAACTGCATTTCACTCTTGAAGAGAATGATGATTTCATTGCACTGAAGTTTAGAGAGTATCTAAAGCAAAGTGAAAATGATCCCCGGCAGAGTGAGGAAACATCGCACCATATGTTGACTCTTCACCCCAGCAGAACGTCTTCTGAGACTCTTTGCCACTTCACATTTGGTGCACACAGAGCATCTGTATCTCTCTGCCACAGCAGGTAATGTGCATTAGCAGGTGCGTATGTTACTTTCCAAAATGCCTCTGTAACTCTTTGAAACATATGGCACTGGCATCACTCCTCTGCAGCTACGTGGTACACCGGAGATAAAGTTTTCACACATTTCACATGCATTTTCCAGAACAACGGTGCCAAGTCGACTGCCAATGAGTCTCATCACCCCTCACCGAGCTGCATGATAAGGCTGTCAAAAGATTAACAAATATGACTTATTAGGTAAGACATGTACCGCGTTACGGTTATGTGTATATTTTTTCTCATGCTAATGATTAATTGAAATAAAGTTACTTAGCATCAGGTTTAAGTTGTTACATAATCTCTGTTATTTTTGTTCTGCCTAAAGATGTTAATGGCATAGCACATGAAATGGCATTTGCAATATTCAATCCTCATTGTGATATATTTTTGAGTGAAACAATAATCATTTAGGGCAGGACTTGATTTTAGCAACACAGGCTCATTGAAAAAGCGTACCTGGCAGAGTTAGGGAAGTTACTTTTAAAAGTAATGCATTACAATATTGCATTACTCAATAAAAAAAGTGAGTAATTGCGTTTATGAAAAGCATTGCATTGTGTCACTTTACTGTTACTTTTTGTTACATGAGGCTGGGCTTGCTTATTTGTTTTTGTTTTTTGATAACAAAAACAACAAAAGTTATATTTTCGGCAACTGTAAAGGCCATTTCACACCAAAAGTGAAATTAATTAGTTATTTGGAAAAGTAACTAGTTACTAGTTACTTGATAAAAGTAATCTGATTATGTAACTAATGTTACTTGTAACACTTTACCCCAAACACTGGTGTCGGGTGCTGGCATTTCTGCAAAATGATATTATGCTGCTTGTTGCACATTTCGCAACACTTTCTAAGTGAAATGTCCAGTGGGTGGCGCTAAAGCGTGTTCAGTTTTAACCAAAACTGATGAATGTTTTTCTGGCTATATTTTATTATGCTGGTTGTTGTACGAATCGCAGCAGTTCTAAAGTCAAATAGTGAATGGCGCTAAATATTAATGCTTTCTTGCAGCATCAGCCATACATCACCAGCATCACTCCTATTCACTTAAGACAGACATGCTTTCATATAAATAATTAAAGAAAAAACAAAAGTATTCATATGTCAATTAATTGAATTAAATATGTTCCAGCCAAAAAAAGATGACTGCTTCTAGAGAGTATTGGTTCTTCCTTTCTTCCTTTGCAGTTTGGAAATCAAACACAGTGCTGTTATTTTTGCACTAAAAAAATTATATATTTTTTCTACAATAAAAATTATATTCATATTAAAATATACCTCTTCTATGATGATTGTTTCATTTCTGTAATAAAATTTTGTAAAAGGGTAATACAACTGTCCTGATGTCATAATGAAGAAAAAAAACCTTGAGTGGAAAACCTTAAGTAGTTTAAAAAAATTTATATATATATATATATACAGTGGGTACGGAAAGTATTCAGACCCCCTTAAATTTTTCACTCTTTGTTATATTGCTGAAACAATAATCATTTAGGGCAGGACTTGATTTTAGCAACACAGGCTCATTGAAAAAGCGTACCTGGCAGAGTTAGGGAAGTTACTTTTAAAAGTAATGCATTACAATATTGCATTACTCAATAAAAAAAGTGAGTAATTGCGTTTATGAAAAGCATTGCATTGTGTCACTTTACTGTTACTTTTTGTTACATGAGGCTGGGCTTGCTTATTTGTTTTTGTTTTTTGATAACAAAAACAACAAAAGTTATATTTTCGGCAACTGTAAAGGCCATTTCACACCAAAAGTGAAATTAATTAGTTATTTGGAAAAGTAACTAGTTACTAGTTACTTGATAAAAGTAATCTGATTATGTAACTAATGTTACTTGTAACACTTTACCCCAAACACTGGTGTCGGGTGCTGGCATTTCTGCAAAATGATATTATGCTGCTTGTTGCACATTTCGCAACACTTTCTAAGTGAAATGTCCAGTGGGTGGCGCTAAAGCGTGTTCAGTTTTAACCAAAACTGATGAATGTTTTTCTGGCTATATTTTATTATGCTGGTTGTTGTACGAATCGCAGCAGTTCTAAAGTCAAATAGTGAATGGCGCTAAATATTAATGCTTTCTCGTATTTGGAATAACATATCAAACGTGAGATCAAAATACATTTGACAAAACAACAATAACATTTTATTTTGCTTCAACAAGTCCTTGAGCTCTTTTGTCATGGCTCATGTTTCACAGGACTCGTACTCGAGTGCTTCACATAGGAAGTGCAATGCTATACCAGGTGCGCTACAGAGCAAGTTTACTATGTCAGAAAAGCCATACATATGGAGCCGATAATGTGATGGAAGTGTCGAAATGTATTAGTTTGCAAATCATGCACTATGATGAAAGTATTTTGGGGTCAAATCACAGTATTATTCAAGGAATTGCACGAAAATAAGTCTTTATTAATCAATTATCTACTCCTGTAATCAAAATTTGTGTGAAAATAAATAGCCTAAAGTTGTTTTACTGACATTAGTGTTCATTTCTGCTAGAAACTTAAGTGAAATTCTATTTATAGGTGCATTTTTGGAGGTTTTGGAGGTTACATGCATGTTTTTCCATTGAGCTTCGGTTGGATTTTATACATCTTAATTTGATAGGAAAGTGAAAAGTGATATTGTTTTTGGCCTCACTTTAGTTTTAGAGCCGGAGAAGGTTATGACATTTTGATGAATTATGGAAACTTCTTTTCCTAATGGAGACTTAATGAGTTCTCATTTATGTTTCATCTAAGTATTAACTTCAGAGAAACATCAGTCAGAACTTACAACTACAAAAATAAATTATAATGGCTCAGATAATTTGGTTTTGGAAGCAGCTGATGAGAAATGTTTACATAAATTCATACTGAAAAATCAGCAAATCTAAACACAGTTTGTGATGTAGAGATATCTTCTGAAAGACCAGAGGAGACAAATGTGCACGTGCTCCATTAGCCCTCCATTTAATCTCATTACTGTCTAGGAAAAATAATTAAGTTATTAGAAAGATCTAATTTGTGATTTTTCTTTACACTTGGGAGATTTATTAAGAAGCTTAAAACAGGGTAAATTCTAATTTCAAGCAGTCTTTAAGGTCGGCTGTATAGGGATGTCTGCAAAGGCTCTAGTTTCATTCGACTGTTTAAGTTAAAGTTACAGCTAATTCCCATTGACTCTGGGTGAGAGAGTGTGTAAATAGGTCTAATATGGAGCGAACGCTCTCCAGAGACGGCTCTTTGGTTCTGAGCCACTAGTCTTAAACACTATTCACATCGAACAGTCAAATGCTTACTGACATTCTCTTTCCCCAGCTAATTTAGCTCCAACAAGTCATGGTAAAGGCAAGAGGTTGGGTCTTCAATAACGCCAGACACAAAACAATTATGTACAACAACAGTTGCATTGTGACAGAAGTGGAGGAGACACAATAACAGCCTTATGGTGCAATGAATAAACAACTCCAAAAGAATGAAACCCTCAATTTTATTTTAAGCACTCATGAAGAATGGCACAAACACTCAAGAGATGTCGCATCTGCCATCAATGTATGTGCAAATGTTATGTTGAGATAATCTAATCGTTTTCATAACCATCAAAATGAGAGTAGCTGTGTGTGCCATGACCTTGAAGTGAAGCTCTCGCAGACTGAAGTGAACTAAACTGAAGCTTGATTTAGAAAATGAAAGTATCATACCATAATAATGACTGAAGAATATTGTTGTGTACATCATGTTATGGAGCATGGCTAGACGGTATATTAATCATGACATTGCGGGCAGAGGCTGCAGCCTTTCCTGACTCGAGCAGATGTTGTAAATCCAGCATTATTTAGGCGAGGCAGGTGCCCTCCAGCAGGTTTCCGTCTGTTGCACTGGTAATGGTTTGTTTCCATTCCTGGCGCATTGGACAATAAGCCCGCATGCACTTCCTCAGACCTTTATCATCACCGCAATATGAGGTACTGTGGCATTTCCATTGAACCCAAGATTAGGTTCAGATGTCTCTTTCTCGAAAAGCATCATGACCCTGTGTCCAAAGACCTATGAGTTAAACTGAAGGGAGCTACATGGGGTTAAATATATTTAGCGTGTTATATATGTGCCCCCAGCGCTCTCTGAACTCATGATGCTTCTGGGTATCGGATTTGTCTAGTGAACATCCGAGCAATTGAGATAAGAACTCTCCCAGGATAATTTTTCCTTTGCATTCATGGGCATACTGATTAGACTTTTTTTATGCAAATTGAATTGAACCGCACTCTAATCCGGGTCACGGCACCAATGTAACCCCTCCGGTTCTACTGCTCTCACTCGCTCCTAGTGGGATTCGAACTGGTGTTTTCTGGCATGGGAGCAAGTCAGGGGAGCGAGGTTTACCCAAAAATAAAAAGTCTTGAATTCAGGAGTTTTGTTGTTGTTTCAAATTTAGGGTTATTAAAATATCTTAAATAGCATAAAAAAGTATGGAAGCCTGTTTCTGCCACTGAATAAAAAAAAAGTAATTGCAACTTTGGCTTTTACATCTCACTATTTTGACTGTTTTTAAAGTCAGTCTTTTTCCATCAGAATTGGACTTTATAACTTGCAAATGCAAGTTTATTTCTCATAATTCTAAGATAAGTCAGAAATGTGAGATATAATGTGCGATACAATTGATGGAAAAAAGTCAGAATTGTAAGATAAAGAGCTGCAATTACCTTTTTTTATTTATTATTCAGTGGCGGAAATGGGCTTCCATACAAATGTCTTAATTATCATTTTCAGAAGGGTGTAAATTTGGGGCCAGAAAACAAGCATCACAATATGGTTTAATGTGAATATTAAACTTCAAAAGGCAATGATTTAATGCAATATATGCAATTCGCTTTCAATGTAAAAAAGTAAACACATGGCGCTGATGTGCATTCCACAGGCTTGTTGTTTCAATGTAGTTTACAATAAGTGAATAATGCATATTTATATTGTGATTTATCTTCCTCATCTGTTTGAATGAACAGCTGGAAGTACTAAAGACATTTCAAAATAAGAGTGTTGGTGTATTTCAGGCTTGTTTTATAATATTGTTGGTTAGTATTTTTGGTTATTACTGCTTATTATTATTGGTATTTTTGGTTACTACAGTTAAAAATCTGACATTTAATTTAAAATATAAATAGTTACATAATTATTAAATAAATACATCTTATAGCAGAAATAGTAAAAAATGAAAAATAGTGTATTTTTTGCATTCAAATAAATTAAATAATTTTGTTTGTAAATGTCTCGTCATATCCTTTTAAAGTTCTTTAGGTGCTCTTACATTTTTAATTGCAATGTAAAAACGAAGATTATTGGAGTACGTTTTACAAAAAAAATACTAGGTGAGTCTTTCTGCTTCAGAATTCCACATTTAATTCAATTTATTACTTATTGATTCTGTAATTATTTGTGAAATTTCATAGCAATTTCTAAATGAAAATCATTTCTACACCATTTTTTTCAGTGTAGGAGCACATGTGCTACTTGAACAAAACAGTATGCCTTCAGACCATCTGCTATGCCATGTTCTTCTACTGTATTGAAAAGTACAGTATGTGCATTCTTCAAACCGTTTGTATTAGTAGGTCTAACTGAGGTGAAATGTCTTGCTCAAGTGCACATTGGTGATAAATTCACCCCGTCAGGTTCAAACCTACAGTACAACCTTCCAGTTATCAGATCATTAACCACTGTGCCACACCACTCCAGATTGATTACTTCATTACATTTCCTATTAAAAAATGGCCAATCCAAACCCAAAATCTTCATATGACTCTAGAAACAGTTCCGTATGAACTGCATGCTGCATTGGACCTGCACTTGCGGATAAGCAAGCGTTTTGTAATTTACAAATATGTGTAAACATCTGAGTGACCTGTTATTAATTAAATGCCATTGGTATTGAACCTGAATTTATGTTTATGAAAGTAAGTGATTAAAAGGAAAATAATGCATGCATAGCATGTGAGTGTAAGAGCTGTTCAGCGCGAGGAGCTCATTCATTCTGGCTGTCATAAACACTGTGCTGGGACTACAATGAGATCAGACAACCGCATCCATCACTGTTCTACCAGTGACATCCTCATAGTTCTTTACCCCACTATCCAGCTCACTTACTCTCTCTCTCACTCTATTTGACAGAGTTTGTTCTATGGTGCTTCCCGTCTGAAAGCGCCCAGCCTTCTTTGGCATGCACATCCTGCATGGGTAAATAAATAGAAAAAGTGAATACTTTTACATTTTGACTTGCATGCAAGTGGCAATGAGTTGAAAGTGCTAAAATTGAAATACAGCTAATATCCACAGGTAAATGCTTTGCTGATGATACTCAGCTCTATATTTCTTCGCGGCCTGGCAAAACATACCAATTTGAAAAACTAACGGATTGCACAGTCGACATAAAAAACTGGATGACGAGTAATTTCTTACTGCTAAATTCTGAAAAAAACAGACGTGTTAATTATCAGACCTAAATCCTCTGCATGTAATAACCAAGAACACTCTCTAAGACTTGATGGCTGCTCTGTCAATTCTTCGTCATCTGTTAGGAACCTAGGTGTGCTATTTGATAGCAATTTTTCTAGCATTTGTAAAACTGCATTTTTCCATCTCAAAAATATATCTAAATTACGACCTATGCTCTCAATGTCAAATGCAGAAATGTTAATTCATGCGTTTATGACCTCAAGGTTAGATTATTGTAATGCTTTATTGGGTGGTTGTTCTGCACGCTTAATAAACAAACTCCAGCTGGTCCAAAATGCAGCAGCTAGAGTTCTTACTAGAGCCAGGAAGTATGACCATATTAGCCCGGTTCTGTCAACACTGCACTCGCTCCTTATTAAACATTGTATAGATTTTAAAATCTTACTTATTACTTATAAAGCCCTGAATGGTTTAGCTCCTCAGTACTTGAGTGAGCTCTTATTGCATTATAGTCCTCCACGTCTGCTGCGTTCTCAAAACTCTGGCAATTTGATAATAATTTCTTACTGCTAAATTCTGAAAAAACAGGTGTTAATTATAGGACTCTAAAAACTCTCACCTAGAACACTGTCTAAGAGTTGATGGCTGCTCTGTCAATTCTTCGTCATCAGTTAGGAACCTAGGTGTGCTATTTGATAGCAATTTTTCCTTAGAAAGCCACGTTTCTAGCATTTGTAAAACTGCATTTTTCCATCTCAAAAATATATCTAAATTACGACCTATGCTCTCAATG
>NW_015539856.1:715693-716756 GCF_001515605.1 Sinocyclocheilus anshuiensis
TCAATTCTTCGTCATCAGTTAGGAACCTAGGTGTGCTATTTGATATCAATCTTTCCTTAGAAAGCCACTTTTCTAGCATTTGTAAAACTGCATTTTTCCATCTCAAAAATATATCTAAATTACGACCTATGCTCTCAATGTCAAATGCAGAAATGTTAATTCATGCGTTTATGACCTCAAGGTAAGATCATTGTAATGCTTTATTGGGTGGTTGTTCTGCACGCTTAATAAACAAACTCCAGCTGGTCCAAAATGCAGCAGCTAGAGTTCTTACTAGAGCCAGGAAGTATGACCATATTAGCCCGGTTCTGTCAACACTGCACTCGCTCCTTATTAAACATTGTATAGATTTTAAAATCTTACTTATTACTTATAAAGCCCTGAATGGTTTAGCACCTCAGTATTTGAACGAGCTCTTATTGCATTATAGTCCTCCACGTCCAATTTGTGCCGCTTGCCCTCGCCAGCTCCCTCGAGGGAGAAACCCTCCTGATGCTGTTCCGGATCGGGATAACCTATCATCGTCCCGCGGAGCTCCCAGACACCACCGACCTCGGCTGGAAGGAGGGAGTCATCCGGTGTCTGGAGAGCTTCCGATCCCGATCCGGGACCCATCTGCCGACCGTTCCCGAGTCAAGTAAGCCAGCCGTTCCTCAGGCAAGCCCGCCGGATGTTAATGTGGCAAGCCCGCCAGATGTTAATGTGGCAAGCCCGCTGGACAATAATATGGCAAGCCCATTGAACATTAATATGGCAAGCCCGCCATCCGTTCATGTGAGCCCAGTGTCGGTTCCAGCCCCAGTGCCCGCTCCTCATAACACATTTCTAATATTCAAATCCGTTAAAGGATTATTAGGCAGCATTAATTAGGTGAACTGGAACCGGAAACACTTCCCATAACACCCGATGTACTTACTTGCTACATCGTTAGAAGAATGGCATCTACGCTAATATTAGTCTGTTTCTCTCTTATTCCGAGGTCACCGTAGCCACCAGATCCAGTCTGTATCCAGATCAGATGGTCACTGCAGTCACCCGGATCCAGTCCGTATCCAGCCCAGAT
>NW_015539856.1:718396-720497 GCF_001515605.1 Sinocyclocheilus anshuiensis
GTACATACCTTTGAGTATGTAGAAGAATAGGAGGCAAGCTTTGGGACATACTACTTCGTCATAGCTACTTCTTTAACGGATGCTCTGTTGCTTAGTTACGTGCATTCTGTCACTGTTTAAACTGCCCTGTCAATCATCTTGTCACAGTTAACATCATCCACATTTCATTTAATTTGATTTCCTACCGTATTGGAGAGAAATGAAGAGGCACGTTCATCTGCTAGTCGCGGGTCTATCATGCCGAGAACTCAGCTCATGTGTTTAATGATTCTGAATGAAACTTGAATTGAATTGAATGAAACTTGAATTGAATGTGTTTAATGATGCGTTTAAAAGTTATTGACCAAACGTATCATTATAAAAGTTCACAGTGTTGCTGCAGATGAAATATAGCATGGATTATAAATTAATATTTTTCATCAGGTTAGACATTGATTATTTATCACTCAAATCCCTTTCTCTACCTGTCCGTCTGTCGCATATATCTGCCATGTTTGTAGTTTTTTAACACTTTTTATGCGTGTTGTGGGCAATATTAGCAATTAGATGCCTTGCCCAAATACCCACACTTGCGGCTTTGCACTTGACCACTTGACAATTTATATGACATATTTCCTGCATGTTTCCGATAATTAAGAATGTTTTAATGTCGCTGCTATTAGGGCAGATGATCGCAGGAAGCTTAAAGAAATCACTGAATGACAGATCAATCAGAACCCGTGTAGGTTTCTGAAAGAGACGCCTGATTTGCGTTTAGTTTGATGGCTGAGAGGGAGATTTGAGTTTGGAAAGGACTTGTTTTAACTCTTTTCCTCTTTGCTGTATGGAGATCAGGGAGACCATTTTAAAAAGGAAACATGCAAATTACCATTTTCTTCAAGTTGTATCCTTCAAATACAGTAGTATTTTTCATAATGTTGTGGAGATGCCTTCGCACAACATCAACACATGCAGCTGTGGTTGTACAGTAAGCTATTATCATTGGACCTATTCAAACTGGACAATGGACCGTTTAACCACTGAGTCCAGTAGTGTCTGCCATAATATCGAAGTAACACCATGTCTGCACCGGACGCGAGTGGTGCGGCGTGACAAAACACTATAAATCTCATTATAATCAGTGATGCTGTCTACACTGGATGCAGCGCGACACGACAAATCCCCGACAGAAAACTGCTGCTGCGTTTTATTTATGATGTATTGACACAAATTTCAAATGATTTTTAACGGTCGCTTTGTCTCGTCCATTGTAGACAGACTTTAGCTGTTGCGGTGTGACAACTGTCGAGTCCGGTGTAAACATGGTGTTACTCACCTATCTAGAAAAAACAAAGCAACCTCGGCGTCCGATCGCAGGCCTTCTGCTCCTTGAGTTCTCTCCAGCACTGGAAAGCTGATCTGATATTTACACGGGTCCTACTTCTTGCCTTATTGCCGCCTTTTGTTCCGCAGACGTTTTCCTCTTTTGTTTTTTATCCGCCATCTCTATCTTTCTATCCATCCTGTGCTGTGCAGTGCACTGAATGCTCTCTCCTCCACATCATGAGTAGACACGCCCCTTACTGCCGATTGGCTACAAGTTTGTTTTGGTACTCAGCCCGACTCATTTTTCTAAAGCGTTTTTGAAAAAATACATACCCCACCTTTAAGCAGCAGTCATCCACTGCTGGATAAAGGGCAGCTGTGACTTAATTATATTGCCATCTAGTGGCTGTTCAACCATTTTGTAACTTTCAAGCAGAGAGTTGTCCAGAGCACATGACTTCATGTATGTTTTCTTTTTTAAAAACACTATATAAATAAAGGTGACTTGACTTGACTTTGTTTTAGAGGATACTGTGATTTTGTTAATATAACATGACTGTAATTTGGTTTAGTTCATTATTGTCATGTGTATGTTCCCGTTGAGTTCCTGTTTTCCTTATTTGGTCATTCCAGTTCCTTTTCACAGTATTAGTATCACCTGTTCCTTGTTATTAGTTATCCCCATCTAGCACTACCCTGATCCCCAGTTCAGCCCAGGAAGGGCTCCTGTTCCGGAGTATAGCCCACGGATGGCTCCTGATCCCCAGTTCAGCCCAGGAAGGGCTCCTGTTCCCAA
>NW_015539856.1:720528-733833 GCF_001515605.1 Sinocyclocheilus anshuiensis
CATTATTAGTATCACCTGTTCCTTGTTATTAGTTATCCCCATCACCTGTCTGCCCCTCGTTATCTACCCTATTTAGTTCTAGCTCGTTCAGTTCTCCCTTGTCTGGAATTGTATGTTGATGTCTTCTCCTCGTGCTACGTGTGATTCCCTGTGACAAGAATAAATCCCTTTGTTTCGTACTCCTGGTCTCCCGTCTCCTCGTTCCGCGCTCCTCACACTACCACCGACCGTGACAAAATTCCAGACCACAAAAGTGACAATAAGCGGCACCCCTTCTACCCGTGTTTGTTTTTTTGTTTTTTGAAAAGTGTTTTTGTTTTGTTTTCCCGTTCGTTTCTCCCCGTCCAAATGGAGGAACGAGCGATGTTAATCGCCGTGGCTCAGTGTTAAGCCCAGGGAGGGTTCCTGATTCCCCGTTAATCCCAGGAAGGGCTCCTGTTCCCGAGGGTAGCCCACGGAGGGCTCCTGATTCCCCGTTAAGCCCAGGTAGGACTCCTGATTCCCCGTTAAGCCCAGGGAGGGTTCCTGATTCCCCGTTAAGCCCAGGGAGGTCTCCGGATCCCGAGTATAGCCCACGGAGGGCTCCCGATTCCCCGGCTCCGCCATGGCCTCCCGAGCCCCCGGCTCCGCCATGGCAACCCGAACTGCCTGCTCCGCCATGGCTTCCTGATCCGCCCTGGAGGCTCTCCTTGTCTCGGCCCAGTTCCAGTCCTGCACGGGGGGCGCCCGCCCCCCCTCCCCGATGGTACTGTTATGGCCGGAGGGGGGTGATCTGTCACGTGCATGTTCCTGTTTTCCTTATTTGGTCTTTCCAGTTCCTTTTCACAGTATTAGTATCACCTGTTCTTTGTTATTAGTTATCCCCATCACCTGTCTGCCCCTCGTTATCTACCCTATTTAGTTCTAGCCCGTTCAGTTCTCCCTTGTCTGGAATTGTATGTTGATGTCTTCTCCTCGTGCTACGTGTGATTCCCTGTGACAAGAATAAATCCCTTTGTTTCATACTCCTGGTCTCCTGGTCTCCTCGTTCCTCGTTCCGCGCTCCTCACACTACCACCGACAGTGACAATTATGATATAATATTAGATATTTTAATATTTATGTGAATATGTATGCATTATTGTTGTTGTTATTATTATTACTTGTTGTAATATTTGAATAAATTGCATTTATTTTAGGTAAAAAAAAAAATTCATATTTATTTAATAAATCTTGAAATAAATAAATCAATATTATTTATATAAATCTTGAAATAAATAAATAATAATAATAATAATAGTAATTGCCTAGAAGCAAATGCTTGTAAAATTAGGCTTCTGTTTGTAAATAAGAAATTACATGATTTAAGCTAATTAATTATATGATTAATTATAAAAATGAAAGACTGAATCATAAATTAATGACTGAATTATGTATAATTATGGAAGCCGGTTTCTAACACAGAATTAAAAAAATTAAATACATTTTTAAAAAGGCTATTTCAAATTTTTATTTCACAATTCTGACTTTCTTCTTACAATTATGAGAAAAAAAGAGTCAAAATTGTGAGATATAACAGAATTCTATTTTCTTCTCGCAATTCCAAGTGTCTTTTTTTCTCTTATTGTGAGTTATAAACGTGCAATTGTGAGTTAACATCTCAAAATTGCAAGATAAAGTTAATTATGAAATAAAAAGTCACTAATACCTTTTTATGTATTTTTTATTTCGTGATGGCAGAAACATGCATCCATATTATATATCTGTTCCTCGCTGATGTACGTGACATGTGATTGAAATCAAAGGCATACAAATCACCTACTAAAGAAAAGAGCTCACATTTTATCTTGGAAAACTGACTGTCACCAAGTTTATCTGATAATCTTAAAAAAAATCGACATCAGGTAGCAATGCATGCGGAATATTCCTGGCATTAATTCACCAAGGTGAAAATATGAAGAAAAATTCACATGTATCAGACATCACAGAGCAAACCAAACACTGAATTGTGCTGCGGTGTGTCATGCAAGCAAATAGATTCGCTGTCCTGTGGCTCGTGTTGAGCGGTTCAGTCGGGAAGCGCAGATCCACTCGCGCACACAGCAGTAAAACAGGTCTGCTTTTTGCTCTCAAACAACACTTTATACATGTTTTTACTCTATACTATATTATTAATAAAGAGCCTGTTGAGATGCTATTAAAATGGCCTTTAATGTCAAAAGCCTGCTCTGCAAAACTCTGACTGCGCTACAGATTGTGCTGGAGTCGATGCAGGAGTACGTCTCTAGGGAAGCCCATAGACAACAGCTCTTCATGAGAAAAACTAAAAGGCAAGAATCAGTCAACGGATCTAACCCGCTGTGACAGGCAAACACACACACCAAACCAAAAAAACAGGTAAGAAAGACCTTCACAATCTTAGGCCCCCTTACCGAAAAAATCGACTGGCTCTTGTTGAGAAAATGACCTGACATCTAATTCAAGAGAGTATTTCCCCCAGGACCCAGCTAAAGACAGAAGCTCCACTTTCTGGTCAATGGCTGACAAAAGAAGCCCTGTCCGCAGAAGATGCCGACCTTGAGGAGGGCCATATGAAATCTGTGTTTTTTCCCCCAAATTCAGGTTTTTTTTCTTTTTTCAAATTCCATTTTTCCATTTTATTTTTTCCCAATTTAATTTTTCTGGAGTCTGTTTTGATAGATAAATGTAATTTTATTAACCAAAAAGCATGTCTAATTTATTGAAATCATGAAACTTATACAAGTTAACAGCAATTCAATTAAAGTTTAACGAAATTCTAATTTTAGGGCCCTATGAAAACTTGTATTGTTTCTCAATTTCTTTTTTATCATTATTATTATTATTATTATTATTTATGTATTTGTTTGTTTAAATTCTGTTTTCCATTTTATTTTTTTCTGGATTTTATTTTAATGGTTTAATTAATTTGTAATAATAATTTTAATTAATTAATTCATTCATTCATTACTTTATTTATTTTATTTATAATAATTTTTTTATTTTTTGCAATAATAGTATTTAATTGCAAACAAACCCTTTCAATTTTTTGGCAAATAAAGTGCTGCGCAACAGAGGTTTACAGTTTAAAAATTTGCCAAATTCCATAAATTCTATTTTTATGACTGGATTCCACGATTCTGTCCTGTTTTCCATGTCGCCCTAAGGGACGCCCAAGGAGGTTTCATTGCAAACGTTCAGAAAAGACAGATCAAAATAACCACATATTTTTCCAAGACCAAAGATCCCACCACTGTGTCCAAAAAAACATACTACACAGGAGCAGTTGGAACGACGCAGAATCCCAAAGATCCTGCTGAGGCTCTTGAGAAAATACATAAGCCCCCTGGTGTTCACCGTACTATCAGACTTCAGCACAGACTCCGGCTACGGTTGTTTGTTCGCCTTAAACTGGCACTTACACTGTCAAACAGCTAAAGCCCTCTATTTGAAGTTGTGTTACAGAGAAGCCGGCTACATTTACATGCAGAGCAATATTCAGACTGCTGGCCTGTTCTAACCGAGCTGTTTGTCTATTGCTGTTCCAGCCATTTCATTCCATTCACATTTGCATTTACATGGAAAAGACAACATCCTGCACCATTACTGACAGCAAAGATGCTCTGTCAAAAACTTCGACTGCCGCATGTGCCATAAAATGACAGAAAAACTAGAGTAGAAAGTCCAGATGATCATATAGTCATGAATGAGATTGATATGTTAAAGGTGATGCATTACAAAGGATTGGTCAAAATAATGTGTGGATGTATGGATAAATCATTTACAATAAGATCAATAAAATGCATTTTGAAAATGGGATGAATTTTCATTTCATGCAGATTTTAAAACATGTTTGCATGCTGATAGTCTGCTGTTCTAATAGTCAACACGGCAAAACACTCACCGAGATCTTTCTCTCTTAATTCATTTCATTTAAAGCACCATGCACTGCAATGGCCATCAAAACAAAATCACCTCCTTTAAATTGAAAGACACTGACAGACATCAAATCTCCCGCTGTGATCAATGTTCCGTTTATTATGCACAATCCACAGGTTTATTTGTGAGGTGTTGCTGAGAGATTTTTATTTATGACTTGCTGTTTATTACTAGCTCCCGGGCATCTGTCGAAACACAGCAGTCAGATGAATGCTTCAATAAATAGTTGCAGCACAAAAGGTCTCAACTAACAGTATGATATTGTGAACTAGATGTTTCTTACAATATTTCTGATCTAATTATGAACTTTCGAACAAGGGTGTGAAGAGCACTTTGTGAGTCCAAGAGCTCAAGTTACATTGAAGCGTATCGTTCTGGTTTTGTGCTGGTATTTATTGGAGTCTTTGACGTTGATAGATTTGTGCAATAAAAGGTTATAGTTGTTTTATATGTTTATGTGTTGAATATAATATTATGTATCTTATTAAATGTACCCATATATGTTTAAAAGAATTTATTTTGAAGAATGCTGGTAAACAAACAGTTGATGGTAGCCATTGACTTCCATAGTATGGGAAAAAAAAACTATGGAAGTCAATAGCTACCAGCAACTGTTTGCAACAGCAATTCTTCAAAATATCTTCTTTTGCGTTCAGCAGAAGGATGAAACTCATACAGGTCGAGGGTCAGTAAATGATAACAGAATTTTCATTTTTGGGTGAACTATCCCTTTAAACACAAATTCATGCAGTGAGACCAACCCAATCTCATGAAAAAAAAAACACTCTAAACCTAAACATCAGCGGAGCGCAAGCACATCACACAAAAACATACAAATGAAGTCGCCACCAACAGAGCCTTTTTATGTTTCCAGGGATCTCAGAGTGGAAGTTGGCATAAGCTTCAATAAGTAATGAACAAATTTACTTTTTACGTTTTCATTTGTTCTAATAGCAAAAGAAAAAAAAAAACTATATAATTTTTAAGACTTTCCATAATAGGAAAAAAATATTGAGAGATTGATTACCAGTGTTGGGGAAAGTTACTTTTAAAAAGTAATGCATTACAATATTGCATTACTCCCTAAAAGTAACTAATTACATTACTTAGTTACTTTTTATGGAAAGTAATGCTTTGTGTTACTTTTGCATTACTTTTTAAATCTGGGCTAGGCTTGTTTGTTTGTTTTTAATATAAAATAATTATATTTTTGGCAAATGCAAAATCCCTTTCACACCAAACGTGAAGTGAATAAGCCTCAGGCTCAAGGAAATGTACATTCACATCTGTACAGTAGAGTTCGCAGCTCAAACAAACCTTTCAATAGGATGGAGAAGAAAGTTCAACACTCTTCAGCAATAAAAAAAGAAAAACAAATGTTATGTTTATCTAAAGTCATTTTTGCTGATTAGTATGATTGAATTGGATCATCGAAGGTCAGCAGCAAAGACACTGGTTAATAAAATGGATTAAATACATAAAGGGTATTTGCATTATTTCACATATTTAATTATTGCAAGTTTGCATCATATTCTGTGTTTGCTTTTCAGGAATACTGAATCTGATTTTGTCCAAATGAGATGAGTAAATGCAAGTTAACATTTAGTCTAGATCTACAGTAACAGCATGTTCACACAATGCCTCAGCACTTACTCCCAATTTCTCTAAACGTGAAGACAGAGAGCTGTCAGTCAATAAATGGGAAAAAAAGTAACTGTTACGTATTTGAAAAAGTAACTCAGATGTTTTCTTGTAAGTTAAAAAGTAATGCATTACTTTACTAGTTACTTGAAAAAAGTAATCTGATTACGTAACTCCCATCACTTGTAATGTGCTACCCCCAAAAACTGTTCCCTTTCAGTCAGTCACGTTCGACTTTACGTCAGCAGTGACTGACGAATTGGGATCTCGCCAGAGAGTGTAAACAAAACGAGCAAATGAATGTTGGCGTGCGAGCTTTGCATCGTGCACCCCGCCCCGCAGCGCGGGTATATAAGGAGAGCGTGTGCAGTCGCACATTCAGCTTTTCGCCTCGGAGCCGAGCCTTTCTCCTTGAGCAATCACCGAACGAGAGAGTGTCTACAAGACAGCATTACGAGTTTTGGTGTTACGACGCGTCAGCGGAGGTTTGCTGGTCCAGTGCTGCTGTTTTTTTTCCCGATTTGGACTGCGCGCTGCAGATCATCAAATTGCGGTCGCACTGCGACCTCCCCTGTGTGCTTCAGCACTTTGAATCTGAAAGAGCAAGATCTAAAAGAGCCCCACGAGTGACGCGGCATCTTTTTAAAGATGGTCTTCCACTCGTGTGTTTCTGGATGCGGTCGCTTTCTGGCTCCGTCTGATGGTCATGATTGCTGCATCTCGTGCCTGGGCTTTGAGCGGGAGTCCCCCTTGCTATGCCCTGTTCTAGTTTCTCTGTCTCACAGCAGCGGAGGTCTACTTCGGCGTATGGTCAGGGCGATCTGAGCATTACAGTGAGGGCTTCCCTGCCGAGTGCATCTCTGCGGGCACCTCACTCCTCCAGCACATCGCACCCCGTGGTGTTCTGTGATGAGGCTGCTGAGCCCCCGGAGGCGGGGCCTAGCGTCTCATTCGGAGCCCCGGCAGACGACTGGGATGTCGATCACTGCATCGGGGGACGAGCTAGGCTTTGAAGATGAAGACTCGTCCGCGTTGCCTCCGTCAGGGAAGGTGGCGTTGCCAGAGTCAGATCCAGAGCTGACTGCTATGCTTTCCCAGGCCTCAGAAAGCGTCGGGTTGCAATGGAAACCCCCTCCATCTCCCGAGCACTCAAGGCTGGATGATTGGTTCCTCTTTGTGCCGCACGCCGATCCCGAGGTTACTAGGTCTTGGAGGGTGCCTTTTTCTGCCCAAAACAGAGCTAGTGCCTCTTCCGTCCTCACTACCCTCGACGGCGTGGCGGAGGGTATGTGAAGAAGCAGTTCTCCGCCGCACAGAAGCAGACGGAGGCAATTAAGCACATCCTGCCCTGACGACCCGCTGCTGTCAACACCCCGCCTGCCTGTCAACACTTCCGCTGCCTCCACCTCTGTTCCAGCTCGGCCCCAGCAGCAGCCTTCACACCAGCCGCAGCGTGGAGCTGGCAGCAGGAAAGCGCCAGAGCAAGCGGCATCCCTGAGACGGGCGACCCGGAGACTCTGGATCCTGCTCTTCAGGAGATGGTGACTGCACCACTCCTTCCCCCGGAGGAGGGCCGGGTGGAGAATCTTTTGTTTTGTTCCACCACTGGCTCCCAGACACAGCCTCGACACTTCCGTTCCCCTCTCCTTTCGTCAGCGGGCAGCAGGGGCCCAGCTCGAGGATGCGATGCCTCCTCACGCGCCCCCTACCCAACTGTGGAGCCAGGTAAGTGTTGCACGCACACTCAGACCCCACTCTGGGACGCTTTGCCTTCCGGGTCGGGTCCCTGCTCTCCACCTCGCTGCCCCACTGCGGGTACGTCGGTGGTTCCCCTAGTCCTGCTTGCTCGGTTTCTGGGGGCCTGGCTAGCGCTCCCCAGACCGTCTCGCTGGCTCACGAGAACCATCAGACTAGGCTATGTGATTCAGTTTGCCCAGCATCCTCCCAAGTTCAGGGGCATTCGGTTCACCTCTGTGCCGAACAAGGATGCTCCCGTCTTGCGAGCGGAAATCGCAGTACTACTGGCGAAGGACGCAATAGAGCCGGTCCCTTCAGCCGATATGAAGACGGGGTTTTACAGCCCTTTTTTACCCAAGAAAGGCGGTGGGTTACGACAAATCCTGGCCCTGCACATTCTGAACCGGGCCCTCCACAGGCTCCCGTTCAGGATGTTGACGCAGAAACGCATTTTTCAATGTGTTCGTCCATACGATTGTTTCGCAGCGATCGACCTGAAGGTCGTACTTTCATGTCTCGATCCTCCCTCGACCCAGGCCGTTTCTCCGCTTCGCGTTCGAGGGGTGAGCATATCAGTACAAGGTCCTCCCCTTCAGGCTGTCCCTGTCGCCTCGTGTCTTCACCAAAGTCGTGGAGGCAGCCCTCGTTCCATTGAGGGAAGCGGGCATTCGCATTCTCAACTCCCTCGACAACTGACTCATACTGGCCCAGTCCCAAGCGCAGTTGTGCGAACACAGGCTTTTCTCGGTATGGAGTTGGACTCGGTCAATCTAGCAGCACGCCTCTCAGTAGAGCGTGCCCAGTCAATGCTGAACTGCCTGGAGTCATTTCAGCGCAGAAGGGCAGTCCCACTGAAACAGTTTCAGAGGCTCCTGGGGGAATATGGCATCCGCTGCCGCGGTCACGCCGCTCGAATTGCTTCATATGAGACCGCTTCAACGTTGACTTCACGACCGAGTCCCGAGATGGGCATGGCAACGCTGCACTCACCGGGTCTTAGTCACCCCGTCCTGCCACCAGACTTTCAGCCCATTGTCGGACCTTGCCTTTCTTCGGGCGGGAGTTCCCCTAGTGCAAGTGTCCAGGCATGTTGTTGTCTCAACAAATGCCTCTGCCATAGGCTGGGGGGCCATGTTCAATGGGCATGCAGCATCAGGCGCCTGGACAGGGCCTCGACTGCAGTGGCATATCAACTGTCTCGAGTTGCTAGCAGTATGGCTTGCTCTGCGCCGCTTCAAATCGCTGCTAAACGACAAGCACGTATTGGTCCGGACGGACAACACTGCGACCGTTGCGTACATCAACCACCAGGGCGGTCTACTCTCCCGTTGCATGTCGCAACTCGCCCACCATCTCCTCCTTTGGAGTCAGAAGCATCTGCGGTCGCTTTGCGCTGTTCACATCCCAGGCGAGCTAAATCGTGCAGCCGATGAGCTCTCACGCCAACCCGCCCGTCCGGGAGAATGGCGACTCCACCCCGAGACGGTCTAGCTGACCTGGAGATGCTTCGGGGACGCTCAGGTAGACCTGTTTCCCTCTCCGGACACGTCACATTGCCAGCTGTTCTACTCCCTGTCTGAGGGGACCCACAGCATGGATGCACTGGCACACAGCTGGCCTCGGGGCCTACGCAAGTATGCGTTTCCCCCAGCGAGCCTTCTTGCACAGACACTGTGCAAGGTCAGGGAGGACGAGGTGCAAGTCCTCTTAGTAGCGCCATACTGGCCCAATCGGACTTAGCTCCCAGAACTGATGCTCCTTGCGACAGCCCCTCCTTGGCGTATACCTCTGAGGAAGGATCTCAGGGTGGGGTGCGCGATGTAAAGCTCACACGCCAACATTCATTGGCTCATTTTGTTTACACTAGAAGGTGATTGGGCTCTCTGGTGAAATCCCAATTCATCAGTCACTGCTGACGTAACGTCTCCGTTCCCTCCTTCAGGGAATGAGGGTTACATACATAACCGAGATGTTAATTATGATGGTCAGAAGACAGAAATATTTGTCATTACTCCCCCAGCTGACGTATCAAAAACACCCACACAGCAGCATTAATTATTTTCCTGTTTCTAGTTTCTTTATGCCAAGTAATACAACACAAATGTGCATTAACTTTAAAAATGGAAATATTAAAAAGTTTTGCTAGATTTATGATGTTAATGATGGTGGAAATGGATCATTACAGTCAGTGAAAAAGTTACAAATTGCCACGAGAGGGTCTTGGTGAGGCTCTAAAAACACCAGTTGCCAAAGACATCAAGTACTAATAGAAAGTCAGTTATGGTTTGTGCTTACTGCTCTTTCATGTCAAAGTACATTTCATTTACACGTCAATTTTGTCTGAGTTATCGCAGTCCATGCAAACGTGGCCGTCATATATGTCCGCCAGGAAAGCGATCTATCTGTCAATCTCTCTATGCCAGGGTAACTGTCAACAATCACTCAACTAATGAGCCTCTGTTTGGCCCTCAGAGGACACCGTAGTCATCTAACCCCGGAGCCATCTCCTGAATTTCTTAACAGGACTGGTGGGGAAAGTGATCTAACCTTTTATTCCAAGCAAATATCCCTATACACACAGTGTTTCAGGCTGCAGGCCAATTTCCATTCCACTGCTCAGCGACCATTTTAAATGACCTGCCACTAAGATTAATCCTAACCAGGGAACCTTATAGTTCTCAACTGTGCCTCCATCTGACTCCTTATATTATGTACTGTTTGAAGCTATTACGGTTTAATATTGTAGGCAGATGATAATGTGAAGAATTGAACAATGTCAGCATGAAAGGTCAAAACCATCAAACTGACTGACGTTAGATGAATGGCAGAGAGGCCGCTTAACTGCGGGGTCTAGAGCATCTATAATTAAACATAAGAACCATTTTAGAGGTTTGAATATAAGAGCAGAATCGAGGTGGCAGCATAGGTAGCCCACATTACAACCCATTCTGACTTTTAACACCCCTGTCTGCCAGAGCGAATGATATGCTAGCACTCTTGAATCTGAAAGCCGTCCCTGCTGCTTAAACACTAAAAATGTGTTCGGCCTGAAAGAGAAGAGGAATTATGAAAGCGAATGACTCACTTGGATCAAAGTCTGATAACTGTGCAATCAATCGGCTATCAGGCCATCACAGAGAATGAAGAGCATCTGACAACCAATGCGCTCCATCGATTATTGTGAGATGAGATACATAATGCTGTATGGATGCTAAATGGTTAAAGTTCATTGTAAATGCTCACTTATTAGTAGAGCTGCGTAATATTTTCTTTGAGCAGTGAGTGATAAGTCTGTAATGGCTTATTACACTGTGCAACCAGTAAAAATTGTTATCCACTCCATGAAAAATATGACAAGGGACATTAGTATTGATTCTGGTGATACTGGCTTTTTGTCATTTTAACATAGATCTATATTATATGGATATAGATAAATCACAAAGCCATCAATAGATTTTTACAGTTTCTGCAGGCAATGTGAGTAAGTCAAAGTTGCAGCCACAATGCTAGAGTGTGTTTGGGATGTTGTTTGGGGAGCTTGGGTTTTTTTTGGTCCATTTTAACTTCCATCAGGTGTAATTTTCATTACATGGAAAAGAAATAGCATGCTTCTCCTCAACAAGCTACACAATTTGAGGTATCATTCATATCTGCAGCACACGTGCCAGTTTAATAAGGGTTAAGGGTTTGCTCAAAGTCTACTTTTAAATAATTACTCATTTTCAGAGATATCACACTTCAAGGCCATCCATGGATTCACCAGAGAAAATGAACCATTAATATTCAGTGTAATTTCCTGAAGTTTCAAGTTGGAACAGCTTCTTCACCACTAATGACAGTTAACTTCATATGCAATATTGTAACCAAATAAAAATAAATAAATAAATAACAACTCTAGAGAAGCCTGCGCTGTGCAAGTTCTGTGCCGTTTGCAGCATTATTCTGTCACATTAAATGGTCTACACATTTGTCATGTAGATAAAATCAATAATAAAATGATAAAATCAATGCATACCATGCTCTACCATCACTACCAATGCAATTTTGCTATCATACAACAGCTGTATCACCGTATCCCTTTAGACTTCCCACATTAACACTGCAACCAGCCGGAGATTCAATTCAGATTTCTCAAGTCCAGCTGCTCTGAATTCTAATCAGCAATGACATGTTAAGGCATATAGTTTGATAGTTTAGTGATGGCAAATAACTAATATCTGAACTATTATGGCATGTAAGGTTGTTAAGTGATGGTATACTGTTTTGTAAGCAACAAATAAATATGTTTTCAACTTAAGTGAAGTACAGTACTACACCACTTCTGATAAGAAAATGCATATGCCTTGTGTTTAACAGCTGCATTCATGGTGGAAAACTACATTACCCACGTTGCTCTACAGGAAAAAAAAAATCAACCAATCAGAGAGTCACAGCAAGCAAATCTGCTGAAAGATTACCAGGGGAACTTAGGCCCTGTCCACACGAACGCGGTTATTTTTAAAACCGCAGCTTTTTCTACACGGTTAGGCCGTTCGTCCACACACAAACGCAGCACCAGTTCACTGAACATGAACATTTTTGAAAACGCCTGCCAGGGTGAAGATTTTCGAAAACTCCGGTTGCAGTGTTATCGTGTAGACAGCGAAACCGGAGTTTTTGCCTGCACTGTTATCTCCGCCTACTGGAAACTTTTTCAGGCTTCTGATTGGCCAACATGGCTTTACGGTTGCTGCCAGGGTGAAGATTTTCGAAAACTCCGGTTGCAGTGCAGCGAAACAGTGCTTCATAGCATGCGTTTGCATTTTCATGTGGACGGAGATTTTTTTTTTAAACGGAAGAAGGAAAAACTCTTTTTAATAAAGAACTCTGTTTATAAAAATACCCGTGTACGTGTGGACATGGCCTTAATGGGAGTGGATGTTGCAGGGAATATCCACTTCCATGTCTCCCTACACTGTTCAAATAATAATAATGATGATGATGATAATAATAATAATAACAATAAATAAGTAAATAAATACTTTACTTTAAAAATAAATACTTTTAAAAACATTCTATAAGGTGGGAAGCACACTTGTGACCACATAAACACAGACTTAAATTAGATTAAATGACCGGAAAGAGTTGGGAAAAAAACGGATATCTGTCAGACCCACATCATGAGCATCAGTTTTAAAGAGACAGTACTGCTTTTAAAGTGAAATCTGCTGCAGTCTCTTACTGATGTAAAATCAAAGAACAAACGATTAAATTAATATCAATACTAGTCTTAGCCACTTTTTTAAACAAAGTTACGGCACTGTTTCCTTCCGCCACAGATTTGAATCTCAAGTCAACAGATGAGCTCAAGCCTCTGTTACTAATTTGAAAACATCACTTTAGAACTACGTAGTAACAAAGGAATGTTGAGTTGTTTCATTGAAAGATCACTGTATTATGTAGAGTAAAGTAGGATATTATGAGAGACATGGAGTGAGCGAGTGTGATTACCTGCATCTGATACAGCATCTTCAGCGCAATCTCATATTCACAATAAAACATTCGTTTGAATGTCCACTGAGGAAAGCGATATCTTTGTCGTACTATCCTTTCATCTGTTAAGGGTGATTTCCGATGACAGCGCTGCTCAGTGCATCTGTTAACTGTGTCTTACAAAGTGTTGTTGAATGTAAAATAACTTCCTTGTTTACAACCTTTTTTCCGTCTCTTTCAATATAAAAGTCTTTACTGCTGACTCACTGTCTCTTGTTGCCATCTAATGGCGGAATAATGAATCTAAAATCAGCATCACTAACACACACACACGGGTTTCTTAATAACAAATACTATTATTAATTAAATACCACTATTATATAAAATATTTGTTATTATTTATTGAATAATAATATGTAATAAACAACAGTAGACATTATATAAGTTGCTAATCAATTCAGTCAAGAGTACAAAGGCAGCACTCTGATACAGCATTAAAGTATATATATATATATATAT
>NW_015539856.1:733928-737901 GCF_001515605.1 Sinocyclocheilus anshuiensis
TATATAAAAATGTAAAGTTGTGCCTTCAGCCACAGCTATTTGCTCTGAAACAAATAACAGCTTAATGAGATCAAAGACTGCCCGTTAGATTTACCTAAAACGAATTATAGCTCATGTTTAACCACATCAGAGCCAGCGGCAAATCTTTATTAACAAACCCGCATATTTGAAAGCTAAACAACTATATTCTCGTCAAAAAAAAAAAAACTCCTACAACTACAACCAACATTCCATGACACAACAACGGTATTATATACCATAGTGGATTTGGGCGTCCGCCATGACACTCGCTGTGAGAAATCTGCCAGCGGAGTGATACAAACTGTAAAAGACCTCTCAGCCAATCAGAAAACAACGATCGATAGATAGATAGATAGATAGATAGATAGATAGATAGACAGATAGATAGACAGATATTTATCCATTATTTTTATTTTGATCATGTCATTTGTATTGTACCTTTCTTTCTGTACCTTTCTTGATTCACCTCAAAGCTGGTTGGTTTATTTCATGGCTTATAATGCTTTAACAAAGACTTATAAAATATTTTTTCCTTATAGGAAAATCAGGGAAAAAATACTTCCAGACCCAAGACAGCTAAAACAAAAAAAAAAGGGCAGGCACTAATGCATGCTATAGCACATCGATTGGATATTTCTCTATAGGATATATAAGCTTCTATAAATATTTTAGCTACAGAAAAAATTACCATTTGACACTTACATTTGACAGTGACCATGACTCAGTTTCTATCATCATAATGTGAAAAATCTTAATTAAATTTGACTTATGTATGTTTAAATGACACTTTTTCATTAATTATGGCTTTCATAAAAGTTTATACAAGCTACTTTATTAAGAATCATATTTCTCTGAGTGCAGATTATGCGTGTGGCATCAGTGAGAGAGAGACAGACTGTCGAGCATAACAGTGAGAAACACTGAGTCGGCTGTTGGAGAGAGGCTGATCTTCAAGCTGTCGGCTACAATTCTACAGTTTGATTATGGCTTTGAACTGCATATTTCAGCTGAAGCCTGAGCTATGAAGTAAAATGCTCTGAATACCGTAACCATAAATGACCAATTGTAGTGTTAGTCCATGTCAATACTGATAATGATATTATTCTTGTAATAACAAGGTCACAATTAGCATATGTCAGTCATGGCTTGAGCTAATGGACATTGATAGAGTTCCTAATTTACAAGCTCTCAGAGCATGAATCGATCTTTACCTTGGCTAATCGCTGACAAACTGCCTGCTTTTCAGTCCCCTTGAGTGACAGTGGAATTACCTGCAGAACTGGAGCTGAGCCCTATATTCACAGGTTCACAGAATGTATATGTGGGGCTTGAAAAAGGGCTTGATTGATGGTCATAATGGAGGGAATCAGATATGGACTTCACTCAAGCTTACATAACAATGGAAAATAACTATGGAAAATAAAAAAAGGAGTTTGGAGAAATGTCGGAAGAAAAGAGCATAACAGTTGCATGTTTAAACTTCCATATAGCTTAAAATTCATAGTGATGAGCAGGTCAATCACGTTACATAAACAGCATTATACCTTTGTGTTTTTCCTGATATTCAAATAAATGTGTTTAGAATTAAAAGTTATGATGTGATTCAGAGCTGGCTGGTTTGGTTCAAGGTTTAAAATGTTTTACTGAATTATCTATAGAGTGAAAATAAATAGGAAAACTACATTCAGAGCCAAGGCATAAAAAAAACAGGTGCATCAGTGTAGGGGAGCTATATTGTTGAATTGAGTAAGGTAAGGATGATTTTAACACACATTTTCTTAATCAATCTTTTTACTGCTTGTGGTTTCAGGTAATTCAACAACAGCTGGGTGTGTTTTGCTGTTCTAGAGATTTACTTTGTTCTGTTTACAGAGGAATATTGAATAATTGATTGCCTTAACAGACAAACCAAAAGGTGAAAGTAAAATGAAATAAAATAAAATAAAACATATTATACACATTAACTCTTAAATCAATGACTATCAATCAGCAAATTATCAGCAATTGGGTCCAGTCAGAAAAAGCCCTGATTTTTGAGATGACTGAAGTTTTCACACTGCCATATTAATGCACAATAATATGCTTCAAAATTAAAAATATGTTTCAAAGCTATGGTTATGTTTCTTTGTTTCTCGGTTTCATTTGTGAATTCATTTTTCAAAGCTTTCATCTGTGAATCCATTTTCAAAACATGCAAATGCACTTGTTATGATGCATGCATACATCCTCTGATTCATACACAACACACACACAAAAGACAGTCTACCTGAAAATCTAATTATATTAGCAGCAACACAGAGACATCCTGCACAAATCCAATCTGCTAAAATGCACAGGCTTTTCAATCAACTGAGGCTACAAATTTCAGGTCAGTGACAACACATTGTATCCTTTATAAAGGAACAGAGTTTACATGGATATATATGTTCCCACTTCACACAAGTAATTACATTCAAAAAGTGCAATGAGCTTATCACAGGTTGTAAGTTTGGCACCCCTTTATATTTAAGGAAACAATTAAAAGTTTAGTGGGTTAAAATTTATATAGCCGTTTTATAAATTATTTTACCAAAAGTAATTGATTGTTAGAACAAATGTCAATGAAAGCAGTAACCTTTCACACCTGAGCAAACACCTCATTAGCTGACTAATAACGCAAAATACATGGATTCATAAATCCAAATGAGAAGAAAGCAGGTTATCGTGCTCACATTTCTTTAGTTCGATCCGTTCTTATTAATCAAGACAAAAGTCTATAGAAAGCCGGTTCTGAACGCTAAGCGCACACAGCCAATAATGAAAGAAACTCTCAGCATTGTATCAGCTTTGTGTTTTGCGGAACTTTGATGTCAGTAAGTGGAGAAGATGAAACGCGCACGCAGCACATCACCTACCGGCGAAGCTGAGATGAAGCAGGTAGAGTCCCATTAGATCCATTTCTGCGCGCTTCTGAAGAGAACTGGCTCGAAATGACGCGAAACTGTCTCTGTTATATTCTGAGGTTACCGACAGTGAAAAGCCGTCCTGCACATATCAATTCAGCGTGTTAAAGACTCTTAAAATGGTCAAAAACGAGATGAGCGTCCGCTGAACACGCAGAGCAGCCGCGCTCGCCGCAACGCCAAGTGTCAAACTCAATCAGGACTTCAGAGGAAGCTTGAGATGAAATTAAAGCACTAATGAAAGTTCTCCATCTGCTCCGTATTGACATTTGTTCCCTCCGAGGGCAAGAACACGAGTGAATGAAGAGTCAGATTTCATTGAGTGAAGATCAAACTCTGAGCACACAGAGAGAGAGAGTGGTTTGTGCTGAGCTGTGTCTCAAAACCTAGTAAGCTGCCTACGTAGGTTTTATCATATGAGTGTCCATATTGTGACCCTCAAAATGCTGTCTAGATAGGCAGTTCAGTATGTTTCGAGACACGGCCGTAGGGTCAGATAGGCTATCAAGTAGTCTGCTACAAATCCTGCACTTTGATTCTGGCTTTGAACTGTGGATTTCAGAAGCTGGTGCTGAAATATTAGCTAAAAAAAACTCTTCAAAGTTGATCTCCTTGCCTTCTATTTAGTAATACAGAATGAGTCCCACAGACTGGCTGAAAGGACAATCACTATTGTGGTGGAAGAAACCGTTTCACCATTTACTGTACTTTTAAAGGAACCAAGTTAAAGTCCCCATGAAATCAAAATGAAAGTTTTTTGGGTGTTAGTATCAATATGTTAGTCTTAAGGTTATCTATAAGGCAGTTTAGAGTAACGCTGTGTGTTTCTAAGCATTTCAGTGGACCTTTAAGGGAATGGTTCGCTTAAAATGAATATTTGCTGAAAATCGAGTTTGTTTCTTCATCAAATTTGGAGAAATGTAGCATTGCATCACTTGCTCAGCAATGGATTTTCTGCAGTGAATGGGTGCCGTCAGAATGAGAGTTCAAACAACCGATAAAAACATCAC
>NW_015539856.1:737942-738648 GCF_001515605.1 Sinocyclocheilus anshuiensis
CATTACGCCTATGGGATGTCCCCACTTTTCACAAAAACAAACCTGTGTGTGTGTGTGTGTGTGTGTGTGTGGAACGACTGCAGGTTAAGCATTTGAAGTCTCACACCAAGCACAATTCTTCCAAGAAAGTGGTTCAGATAGAATCTACCAGAAAAAAGGTCAAGAAAACCAATTAATTCGCTGTTCCAAATCCTGGATGCACAAAAGAGGAATTCAGAGAATAAAGGGTGCTGTCAGATGAGAGTCTAAGCAGTTGATAAAAACATCACAATAATCCAAAAGTAATCCACAGCACTCCAGTCCATCAGTTAATGTCTTGTGAAGCCAAAAGCTGCATGTTTGTATAAACAAATCCATCATTAAGACATTTTTAACTTCAAAAGCATTGCTTTCAGCTAAAATACAAATCCATAATCCATAATAACACTTACGCCAGTGAAAAAGTCGAGGAGAGAAATGCACAGATCAAGCAACGTCTACAAGCCAAAAACAGTCCAAAACAGCTCTAAAAAAATATGTGGGTGGATTTAAATGTGAGAGAAAACAGGAGATGTTTACACTGGGGAAAGCAATATCGTGGATTATGGGCTCATATTTTAGCCATTAGCAATAGTTTGAAGTTAAAACACATTAATGATGGATTTGCTTCTTACAAACATGCAGCTTTTGGCTTCACAAGATGTTAACTGATGGACTGGAGTGGTGT
>NW_015539856.1:738899-743822 GCF_001515605.1 Sinocyclocheilus anshuiensis
AAGAAACAAACTCATCTACATCTTGGATGGCATGAGGGTGAGGGCATATTCAGCAAATTTTCATTTTTCAGGGATCAAGATCAGTCCATCAAAAACCTGTATCCATTGATCACAAATATAAATGCCTTGTGTGAGGGGAATGTCTTGTGGTTATAGCTCTGGTTCATATTGGCAATCAAAGAGTGCCTTGGAGAACTGCTAACCTTCTGACCAAAGCTGTGGTGCTACATCATAAGCCACGGCCTTCATTCTTAATGAATGCATACTAGTGCAAGCGTAAGCACTGTAGAGCTCATTAAAACTGGGCATTATGACTCATAATCACAATCATGTATTGCTTTTTTATCAGCCATGTCATTATGACATGCTACACTTCATTGTTATACTAACAAACACGGAAATAGAATAATTAACTATCCTATATTTGCTTGTCAGGAGGAACCAGGGTGATACAAGGTAAAGAAAGACGTGACTGAGCTATTCACTGCCACTGTTAAAAAATATCTCTGGTTCCATAGAGAATCCATGGAGCTTTTCCAATGCACAAAAGTTTCTTTAGATGATTAAAGTGTTCTTCTCAAGGTTCCTGTAAGAACTGCTCATTGAAAGGTTCTTTAAGAAACTCGAAATGGTTCTTTTATGGCATCATCGCTGTTTGGAAGCTGTATCATTAAGAGTGTGGTCAAAAGGCGGTGGCATAATCAATCCATCTTCACACGCGCTGATGACAGGACTGACTCCAGCTGTGCGCTCTCATCGTGGCTCTCTGGAATGAGAGTGTGCTCTATTGTTTAAACTGGAGCTCTTTCAGGATTGGGCTGTGTGTATGTGTCGTGACATGGGTGATAGTAGACTTCAGGGTGTTTCTGAAATGAGGGGAAGAGATGTGGTAAGAAAGCACTGACAGCTTGGATAAATTATAAGAGGATTTCAAGGTAATAAACGTAAAAAAGTAAAACTGCCTGTGTGTTGCCGCTGGAGGGAAGAAAAGCAATAAAGTATCTGCAACTGACTTTGAAAATCAGTAGAAAGATGTTTTAATATATGCTGCAGTGGCATGTAACACTATAAGCATTGCTGGACTGAAAACCAACTTGACAAGTTGGCAGTTGCTATATTTTTTATACTGAGGGTGTGATAGAAACGCAGGTAATACAGTTTGTAGACCACTGGGCTGCAGCTGTAAAATTAATGCAAAACAATTAAATATATGGAAACAGGGCAGGATAAATATGCATATTTTAAACATTAACCTGTTTTTAAATATACTAACTTCTCCATTTTTGTTGGTTTAAAGGAAAATTTAAAAATGCATATTTTATGCACACATAAAGAGAAAATATTTTTAGTATTATGCATTTTGTAACTATGTAGCTCACAAACTGTGCACCACTTTTGTCATGTGACTTAATATTTACAAGTTGTATGCAGTAACGTTCATAACAGCATGCATATATTTGATTATTTTGTGTTTGTGTGTGTTTGAAACTTACCAAGGCGGCATTTATTTGACCAAAAATACAGTAAAAACAGTAATATTGTGAAACATTATTACAATTTAAAATAACGGGTGTCTATTTTAATGTTTTATAATATAATTTCATTTATTTAAATTAAATTATATTTATTTCATATAATTTATGATTTATTTCTTATAATTTATTAATATAATTTATTTATATGTGATGGGAATGCTAAGTTGTATCAATGTTGAAAGCAGTATTTTTGTGGGAAAACAGATCTGATGAGTTTTGATGAATATACATTTTAAACACCAGGATTTATTTTACATGGAAATCTTTTGTAACATTTTCAAACTAGCAATCATTGTTGAATAAAGGTGTTAATGGTATTATTTAGGGAACAAAATCGTGCTAACCTTAAACTTAACCGCATAAATTAATTGGCATGCAAATTCAGAAAAACTTGAAATGGGGACCAAATTTCTTCCAAGCTGAACCCCACAATTCAGAGAAAATGATCAAGAGTTTTTTCCCTTACGTTATGTATTGATGAAGCTAACTCAGCCTCACAAAATTTCAAAGAAGCAACATTTCTCTGCAGCCTTGATGGTTTGAACATGAAATAATGTGCCTTAGTTTAACCTCTCTAATCAAGGATCTTTTCAATAAAAAAAAAAAAAAAAAAAACTTGTTTCACAACCTTAAAATGTTCTGGATATAAAACATTTTCTTTGCTTATGAGAATCTATAATACAATGTGAATAATATGCAGCAAAATAGGACTTTGGCTAGGATATAGAATTATTAAATATTGTTGTATAAAAACTGGCACAACTTACCTCACACTTCTCTATTTGGTTTAAATGCCCAGTTAAACACTGCAAGCACAAACCTGCGTCTGAAGCAGACGGTCTGTTTTATTCAGATCACGTGACTCAGTATGCAGTATGTCCTTCTGTGTGGTCTCTGTCTCTTTCTTGCCCTGACCCGTGCCACGACCGACCACTAAGAGTGCTGCAGAAGACAGAATAAACAGACGAGCATCACGCGGCCTGATAAGAGACACTCTGTGATTGATAATTGATCCTGTACGTCTCTGTGACGGTGGTGTGAAAGGTGTGAAAGACTGAGCCTGGACTAATGTGAGAACTACTCTCATTCTGTTACAGTGCAAAAAAGTGTCCCGAATCAGTCAGTTATGAGGTTCTGTGATAGAAGGCAGCTGCCTATGTAGGCTGTAGGAAGCAAGACGGCTGATGTTTTGGATAAGATGCTGCCTTCAAGTGCACCTGTGAAACTCATATACCTCAGTTGGGTGTTCGATATTACGATATGTCATGTATAGTCACAATAGCCTAAACAAAACAAATGAATTATATATTGAACAATTAACCCAAATAAATGAGCCCGGTCTCATGAAAATGCATATAAATAGTACGCCAAATAAAAATGAAAACTCGTGGTTTTCGCAAAAATGGACTTTGGCGTGCATATGATACGCATGTGTTTGGCGTGCATATAATACGCAGTTTTCGCGTGCATATGATATGAAATTTGTTGGCGTGCATATGATACGCAGTTTTCGCGTACATATGATACGCATCTACCCCACAACCCTAACCCTACCCATCGCGTAGCATATACACGCCAAAGTCCATTGTTGCGTATCAATACCACGAGTTTTCGTTTTTATTTGGCGTACTATTTATACGCACTTTCATGAGATCGGGTTTAAATAAATACATCTGAATTCAAAATAATGAAAACAGTAATTTCTATCAATTATTTTTAATTTCAGTGAAATGATTTTGCTTTACAAATTAATTAACTTTACACCTGTTGCTTTCCGCTCACTAGGGGTCTGATGATTCACTCTTTTTCTCGATTGATTGATTGATTAAAAATCCTCCCGATGCATACACATCAATCTTAAAACACAGATTTTTGAATGGTGAATCATCTGTTTTGATTTCATATGCTAAAAATGAAATAGATCGCGATTCACTGAAGTATTATTTTACATTTTTACAATATATACACTTTAAATTACTGACGTGTGCAAATTATCAGAAACAGTGTTTTACTGGAGTTATTGTTTATAGAACTGTTTAAATTGTTTATTTCCAGACAAAGAAAACCCATGGAAATCTATATATAATCCTCCTAGGTGTGCTGAAAATACTTTATCAGCACATGCTTTGTTTTATTTCAAAGTAGCCTGTACGTACATGCATTAATGTGTTTATTTTCACATTGTTTTGTGCAATAGTTAATATTAAGTGATTTTTGTTTTGTTTATTTTTTGTATGTTTTTGTTTTGTTTTGTTTTGTTTTGTTTTTTGAGATGCATTAAGCATTTACATAATCCTATGAATGAATACAGAATAAACTCATTAATCAGAATCAAATCTAATTGAATCCAATCGAATGTCATTGTGAGTCAGATTGAGTCAAATCATTCTGAATTAGCAAAAATTGTTCCAGAATCGAATCGACAATCTGAATTGTAATTCAAATCGATTAGCACAGATTACAAAATAGCTAAATATCCTTTAAAAAATGCATAATTAGTACAAAAAATGTATCTGTATTAACCTAATGTTTTTAATAATTAATGATAAAAGTTCTAAAATTGACATGACCTAAATAGTTACCAAATTATTAATGTTAGATTTAAAAAAAAAAAAAAAGTACAATAATAATTAGCACCACAGAATTACAGAAGAATCATAAAAAATTAAGTAAAACCAATTTTAGTTGCATTGTGTTATAGATATATTATCTATTTTATAGATCAGTGTTTCAAACAGACACGCCAGATCCAACTTCACAACTTGGCAACTCTTGTGTCTTAGTTGAACTTGGAGCTTGTAATTGGGATATTTCTGACTCGTCTTGAAGGGCACAAGAGCTGAGGTCTGCTCTCAGCTATTCTTGCGTCCCTTGACACTGATGTCATGTCACTGGATCATTTACACCCACACCGGGCCTCTCCCTCACACTATAAAGCACAGTTCCCTTTCAGTCGGTCACTCTCGACGTCACGTCGGATGACCGACGAATTGGGATCTCGCTTAGATCGTGCGATGTCCACTATGGTGGTCCAGGATCGCCATTTCTGGCTGTGTCTGGCCGACATGCGCGAGACGGACAAGACAAGATTCTTGAACGCCCCCGTGTCCCAGACCGGCCTTTTTGGCGACACGGTGGAGAACTTCGCCCAGCAGTTCTCCGCTGCCCAAAAGCAGACTGAGGCCATCAGGTTCGAACCGTCAGGCTCGGCTATGCGATTCAGTTCGCCCGGCGCCCTCCCAAGTTCAAGGGCGTCCACTTTACGTCAGTGAAAGCAGCAGATGCGCCTGTCTTGCGTGCAGAGATCGCAGTCCTACTGGCGAAGGACGCGATAGAGCCGGTTCCTCCAGCCGATATGAGGTCGGGGTTTTACAGCCCTTACTTCATT
>NW_015539856.1:744651-769407 GCF_001515605.1 Sinocyclocheilus anshuiensis
TCTCTAAGCGAGATCCCAATTCGTCAGTCATCCGACGTGACGTCTCCGTTCCCTCCTTCAGGGAACGAGGGTTACGTAACCGAGACGTTTTGTCGAAATCTCAGTGGAGTCACTGATTGTTTGAGACATATAGTAAGCATAATCAGCATGCACTTCTTGCCATCTATTTTTTTCCTCATACAAACGTGTTTCCACCCAGTTTTATTTGTTACTCTTATCATGTGCCAAAAACGAATTTCATTTCATTTTAACATTCAGCATGCAGCACCATCGATGAGCTTGTAAAACCGTCTTTGATGGTAAAAAAAACTGAACAATTGTTTCTCTTCAGCCTCCACTTTAGCTATAAAGCCTTGAGATTTATTTCTGAATTTTAAGAGTTTGAGCGGGATGAGATGTGCGAGAGGAAGGCATTAGACACCTGCCACAAGCAGGATTGTTTCAATTCCAAGAGATTCCAAGCTGGGACTGCCATAGACGTAATCGACCTCTCACTTTCCACCGCAACAGATGGCGCGTCACACTGCAGTGTGGGCATAACAGGTTAAGATGCATTGGTCTTATGCGCCTTTAAATATAGTCTCCCGCACACACACATACAGGTCAGCGGCACATTTTCATATGAAATTTCATATAATTTATGTTTTACTATAGTGGATAAGATATTAAACTCAAACATGGTATGAGTTTTAATTCATTCAGAGATCACAGAGGTGAGTTTTTAATTATTTTCACCACTTGTTGTGAGTTTTGTCATGCAATACCTTCTAGCATTAAAAACTGGCAATCTATGAAGAAATATTCCAAGTTTGTTTTTTTTTTGAAGATTATGTTTTTCCCAAGTTAAACACAACATACAAAATAATCTAAAAAGATAATTCCCGTATACACTGCCCTATAACATGCCCCAGACCTCCAACCCATAGTGCCACAAATACGCCGTAAATAGAATTAAACAAGAAAACATAGAAAGTTAGATGATATCTAAGCTTTCTGTCCTGTTATGCCCAAATAAGAAAGGAAGCTGCCCCAATATTTGACAAACAAATCTTCACGTTTTTTCAAATGAAATGCATTTTTTCCCAAAGATATATAAGATGACACTTCTTTAATCCACATAGAAGTAGAAGGTGGTTTAGAATCCTTCCATCTCAGAGTTATACATTTTATGGCAGGGCTAGCCTAACAAATCTCAAATTAACCCTTTGTTGATCAAGTAGCGTGGTGTCCCCTAAAAGGGCAAGCCTAGGCTCTCTAGGCACATTAGTGCCAGCAACTATGGCAATGATCTCTAAAACCTCTTTCCAATATACTTCCAAGTCAGGGCAAGACCGTAGCATATGTAGGAGAGTCCCTCTATCTGCTTTACATCTAGGACAGAGCTCTGAGTAGGAGCTTTTAAAGGAGTGCAGTCAAACTGGGGTATAATACACTCTATGTATCACATTAAATTGGAGAGAACTTATTTATGAGTTTATGATGGCTATTGATAGAGAAAGCCTGAGCTTCCTCACATATTGTTTCCCATTCGTCATCAGTAAATGATCACTCCAAGTCTTTTTCACACTTAGATATTACCAGCCATCAACTGCAACAGCTTGGCATAGATAATGAAGTGAGACCCTTAGGACCTTTTTTCTCAGACAAGATAGCCTCAAGAGGTGAAAGAGCAAGTTTAGATAAACGGCCACCTTGCTGGGTCTGAATGTAATGTCTAACTTGTAGGTATTTAAAGAAACATTTAGAGGGAAGGATATATTTCACAAGTGTGTCCTCCTCATAGAGTTCGCCAAACGTTTGAATGCCTCGATCGTACCACTGTTTGGCTATGCCATCTTTAAGAGCAGGAGGAAGAAAAGGATTGTAATAAAAGGCAGTGGATCTGAACAGAGTCTGCTTGCCATTCATCTTTTTTCCTGAGATCTGCATCAACTTGTGGGCTAGAAGTCCATTTCTTTAAACAGTTTATAGAAACAAAAGGTATTGCAGCAAGAGTAATACCCTGTACTTTGGCCTCTTCTAATTGTGCATATTCACAATGGCTCCTTCAAATCCGTCCTGGCTTGATTCCAGCTCGCTCAGTTTTAGTCTAGTTTCCTGAAGGTCACTGTGTAACCTACTTTGTCAACAGAGTCACAAATTTCACACATACACCCGTGGATCATGACTTGAAGTTTCGCAAGACCTTTCTGGCCACTCAGGCGGCGATGTCGGGCTAGTCCCTGAAGCTAACGTGGAGGGATCTTCGGTAGTTGTTTCCTTCTTGTTCTCAAAGAATTTCTTAGGAGGCATCTTCCAAAGTTGCCCAAAGATATCAGTCCAGTTCAGAAAAAGAAAAATACAAGTATAGCCGCGCTTTACTCAAAGTAGTACAATAAAAAATTATTTTGAGTGGGAGTGATGCAACTTGAGTCTCTCAACCAATGGCGGCCATAACCGGAAGCCCTCCATCCATTTATACTTTATCTGATTAATATGTTTGAAACAAAACTTGTTCAAAATGTTTGTTTTAGGAAAATGTTTTTTAATTGGTAATAACTGTATATTCTAGTGGTTAAACGGATCATAGTTGATCCGTGATTCGTACAGACCAAGCCCTACGGTTCGGCACGCATGTGATCCACGGATTAATTGCAAAATTTAATCATAATAGAATGAAAGTTTATCAATTGTACGTGTTTACACACACAAGCGATTTTAAACCATTCTAGCGAAACAAAAGGCGAAATGTATTTGTATTTGTATTTGTAACATTGTTCTGTTGTATTTATCTAGGATTGTATTTTGTGTAGCCTATTTGTTCTTATTTTTACTGGCTGTTCACTTGTCTCTTTAATAATGTTTGAACTTTCTTAGGCTAAGAGTTTTTGCTGTGGTATCGTACTTATGGAAAGCAAAGTTACATAGATTTTTTTTCTTGCTGATCCGAAAAACGATCCGATCCGTGGCTCAAAAACCGTAATATGATCCGAACCATGAGATTTGTGATCCGTTGAACCACTAGTATATTCCTTTAACCAACAAAAGGCAAATATTGAATGATTTCATCCTGCAGGACGTGACATCATTTTGGTGGGAAAACAGCAGCAAAAACATCAATGAATTTGACATTTTAAAACGTTTTGTGGTAATCTGCTCATCTCTCTTAAACGTTCCATCCTGTACACTGATGATTTTTCATTGTAAACAAAAGATTATTGGATTACATTTTACTAAAAAATGCCATTTTAGTCTAATTCAATTTCACATTTACTTCAATGTGTTACTTGCCATTTTTGTCACTATTTTACTTCTTACTTCTTTTTTTTGCTTATTTTTGCTTATTCTTAGCAATTTATGAGTGACGATTTTTTTTTCAGTTTTATTCATTACAATATGTGTTGTAACAATAGTTTGATATTTATGCATTACTATGAAATTGACTTCTTAGCTATTTTTTTGTTATTTTGTTTATTTATTTATTTTTGCTTATTTTTAACAATTAATGAGACAACTGATGGAATAAAAATCCTACACCATTTTTGTTTCAGTTTAATTTATTAATTACAATATGTGCTGTCCATATCAACAATAGTTTGATATTTGTTACTTTAATATTATTATTATTATTATTATTATATTTTTACTGTTTACAATCCTATAATAGATTGCAAATGATCCTATATAGTGTGACAATATGCCCACTTCAAAATGTGTTCAATGACCTGTTTTGGTTTTGGTTTTTCACAGTGCAGTAACAGTGGAAATGTTCAAAGTTTTTTCACAGCTAAGAATGGAAGACATGTGTCTATAAAGAAATTGACTATCAAAAACAAACCTGCAAAAATTATTTGGATGTTTACCAAGAAAATACTATTTCAGTTTTTTTTTTTTCACTTCAAAATATCACATTTAATTGATTTTGTTACTTACTACTAGCAATTTCTGAGTGAAAATGTTTTCTACATTTTGTTCAGTGCACCCTGAGAAATATTCACTGGAGTAAAAAGTGTGACAATTAGGTCTATGCCTCGAGGAGCCTCACATGTTGTTCCTCTTTCCTCTGACGACTGCTAAAGTTTCACCCATTATCACCCCTTTAATGAAAGATTAGTCACGTCCCAGGGAAATACCAGATGGATCGGATTCCCATCCCAGTGTCGGGTGCTAGATTCATAAAATCGTTTGGTTTTATAACAGGGCCCTCGCTGTCTCTTTGGCTCTTTACAAGGGGTGAAAAGGTTGCTTTCTACCATTTATCACCGAACTCACCAACACCCCTGGTGGCCAAAAATAATCAGATGGCACCTGAGTCAACAGCCGCAGATTTTAGAGTCATAAGTTATCAGATGTGTTTCAGCAGCGTTTGGGAAAACAGCAGGGAAGGAGCGTCTCATGTGGTCAAAATGCTCGGCTGTTTCCTGAAGCAGGACTGACCGCAGGACATCTCTTTGGATTGTGTGGCAGCCGCTGTGGAGCCACTGACCTGACCTGACACGGTTCACAGCTGCGAGGGGTGGATGGGGGTTTCTGCCAGTGCACTTAATTACTTAAATTAGGGGAAACCAGCTTGCAGGGCAAAAGGTCTGGAAGGTTGGGGGTTGAAAATAAAGCCTGGGGTGCAAAATAAACACTGAAACAATAATACAGAAACAGTCTGTTTTCTTGGCAAGTTAATTGAAATAGAAAACTCTGTTAGTATTCAAATATTGGCATGACTGCTGTGTGCTCGGTTGGGCTTTGTAGCCTTATTGTGATGCTTGCGCAGGGCATGAAATTAAAGGGAAAGTTCACCTAAAATGAAATCAAACAGTTCGCGGTGGCCATTGGCTTCCAGAGTATGAAAAAAAATCAGCCCGATCTCATGAAAGTGCGTATAAACAGTACGCCAAATAAAAACGAAAACTCGTGGTATTGATATGCAAAAATGGACTTTGGCGTGTATATGCTACAAGATGGGTAGGTTTAGGGTTGTGGGGTAAATGCGTATCATATGTATGCGAAAACTGCGTATCATATGCACGCCAACAAATTTCGTACCATATGCACGCGAAAACTGCGTATTATATGCACGCCAAACACATGCGTATCAAATACACGCCAAAGTCCATTTTTGCGTATCAATACCATGAGTTTTCGTTTTTATTTGGCGTACTATTTATACACATTTTCATGAGACCGGGCTCAAAAAAATACTACAGAACTAAATGGCTTCCGTCAACTGTTTATTTACCCACATTCTTTAAAATATTAAGAGAAGAACATGAGGATGAGTAAATGATGACAATTCATTCATCTCATTTTTGGGTGATCTATCCCTTTAAGCCTTCAGATAAGTCATGCACTTGTCCAAGAAAAAAATTCTTAAGCAATATTCTCATTTTTTGTCTTTATAAAGGACCATTTTCCCCCTTATTAAATGTACAGTCATCTTTCAGGTCAAATTCTTATCAATAAATTATGTTAGAATAATAAGGCACAGTACCGTTTGAAGATACTTTAAATATGAAACCAAACACCAGTAGGTGGCAGCAAGTGACTGCCTTAATGAGCGAGTTATTGAGTCATTAATTCAACTGATTCATTCAAACAGCTGATTCATTCAAGAATGAACCAGTTGCCTGTCTTTATGAATTATTCACTGAATCATTGACTCACTCGATTCATTCAGAAATGCTGAATCATTCAGTAACTCACCACCATTGTGTGTTGCTCAGAGATGCTTTGTGTGGAATGATTTTCATGGGCAAAATAGAGCAAAAACAGTCAATACTGTGTCTAAAATGTAAGTCACTTAATATTACCTACTTGTTTATTGAACTACTGTTGTATAAAATCAATGTCACATTTGCATCGTGCTGAGATTCGGGAAAACAGCACTTTTGGTCGTTTGGTGTCGCTTACCTGTATAGTTTTTTTTATTATTATTATTATTATTATTTCTACTGCAATTTCAAAAACCTTCTGTGACTGGGTTTCCAAGTCCACAGATTTAATGTGGAATCGGGCTATTTTTATGGTGTGTGCACATAATATATCGAATCGAATATTCGCTTGGCGTAACTTGCTCCAGATTACTCGGGGGATATTTTTTGCGTCACTCATGCGATGTGTGACTCATGTGTCTTCATATCAACAACAACAACAACATTAATAAATACATTTCGGGGTGCCTACAGATGGCTACAATAATGCTGTCCTCTATTTTATGATACAACGGATGTGTCAAACCTGACGTGTCAATTAGCTCATCATGTGAATTTCCCACTCAAGCTGAAATGTTTCAACTTGCGCAGAAAACGATTGAGGCGAATATTGCGTTTGTTCGCAGCAATTGCGTCGCCCAATTCATTTCATTCGCGTCCCCCGGCACAAATTTGCGTCTATTTTGCAGTTTTGCATTGACTTTGAATTTAATCTACTTGCGCAAATAACTACATTTGCTTTTGGTGTGCACAGCACACACCATCACACTGTTGCTTCGGGTTGTTTTTAGTCTGAGGGTTAAAGCGATCTCTCCACCAAAAATTGTGCTATAGTTTTGGATTCGTTTTGAATAGCAATTGGGCTGGTTTTGTTTCATAGACTTGGCAACCCTGTTGCGCTCATTTGTTTTGATTTCTCCGCAAGTCTCCCTCACACACAGACTGTCAAGGGCACGATCTTTGTTAATGAATCAGTCACCGTTTTTACGCTAAATGTAATCAAATCAGAATTGTTATGCACAAAAATTTTCATTGGCCTATAAGTTCCATCAGTTTCTAGACGTTTCGGGTTATTTTTTATTATTGACATTTTGATAAGACAACTTGTCAGGCAAGTAAAATTCTCTCTCACTCTTTTTTTTTTGTTACATTTTTGCTCATTTTTGACAATTTTTTATTGTTGTTTTTTTTCAGTGTTTTATTAATTACAATATGTGTTGCAACGATAGTTTGATATTTATGCGTTACTATGAAATTGACTTCTTAGATATTTTTTGTTAATTTATTTATTTTTGCTTATTTTTAACAACTAATGAATTAATCAACTGATTTAATAAAAATCCTACACCATTTTTGTTTCAGTTTAATTTATCAATTACAATATGTGTTGGCCATATCAACAATAGTTTGATATTTACGTTACTTTATTTTTATTATTATTATTATTATTATTATTATTATTATTATTATATTTTTTTACTGTTTACAATCCTATAATAGATTCAGAATAATAATATTTATAACACTATTTTAATAACACTCTTTTTTAATAATAACTCTTTTTTTGTTACATTTTTTTGCTCTCAATTTTTTAATAAACTTGATATTATTATTATAGAATTGACAAAATACATTACACTGATGTTGGTTTAAGAATAAAAATAAAAATTGCATTTTATAATGAGTCTTCCATCATGAAGTGCGACCAAACGATCAGATTGCCAGTTCCATGATCCTTCTGTGTACGAAATATCCGCATGAACATCTTTTAAAGGTTTACTACAATGCAATGTATCATCAAAAATTCAGCAGAACCTGTGTGGACATCTTCATGGATACGCACCACTGGGGTTTTGCTTTACCTTGAAGCCAGTGAGTGCATCATAGCTGAATAATGCATTATTCTCAGCATTTCACAGGCTGCTTCTACACTCCAGTATGTGTTTTATCAATCCAAATGCGTATATTTAGTCTTCCGTGACCTGCGCCATTAAATATCAAGGTGGCCATTAAAATGTCTGTGTGGCTACGGAGATAGATGGGCAGCCATGAACGGATGTGAGTTTAAGTGAAACCTCTTAAGCACCGTCCTCAAAATTTGTTAATGGTGTTTTGGTTTTCAAGAGCAAATAGATGTTAAAAAAAGCAAGAACGACAGCGTGCACAGGTGAGTCAATATCAGAGAAACGACAGAGGCTGGATGGCGGCTGTGCTGCACCCCGTCAATAAGTATCTGGTAAAAGTATCAGAACTGCACAACTGTATTTAAGAGCAAATGTGATTCTTGTATCGTCCTGAGAAGCGATCGGATACTGTGTGCATGAATAAAGAGTCTTTCCAGTCTCATGTGACTAAAGTAAACATCAAAGTGATGAAAGTTAACACAATGTTTTTAAATGAAACCAATCTAGGTGCAAGTTCATCCGTCAAAACCTAATTAATCAACAACGGCTGCAGCTGCTTTTTTGGGGTTGGTTGGAGTGTAAAGCACTGCATTTGGGTCACAGCCAAACCACAAAACCAACTAAACTGATGGGAGCAGCTCCAGCGGAAGAGACCGGATCTGAAACCTTCAGACGACACACAGCTCATATCTCTGTCTCTGAGTCAGAAACCACCTTTCGCCTTTAATATCTTTCATAATCTAATTATTCACTCTAAATGGAATAATGATAGTAAATTACCCTGAAAAGGAAGCATACTGTGTCCAGTTCACACCTATACGCTAATGAAATAATATATATATAACAAAAAGTCCTCCAGCCACATAGTGTGTGAAGGCTTAAATGGTGCATTAAATTGCCATTTCTAAGGTGCAGTTTTCTCAATTGTTAAATCTTTGATGAGAATTAACCGGAAAAAAAAACCCCAAAAAGATATCATGAATTATATTACAAATTATACAAAGTATTGCATAGAGGAGTCACGCAATTTGAACAGTAATATCTATGTACTGTATATATATATATATATATATATACACACACACACTGTTTTTGAAAGAAGTCTCTTCTGCTCACCAAGGCTGTATTTCTTTCAAAAATACAGTAAAAGCAGTAATATTGTGAAATATTATTACACTTTAAAATAGCTGTTTTCTTCATGAATATACAGGTATGTTAAAATGTAATTTATTGCTGTGATCAAAGCTGAATTTTCAGCATCATTGCTCCAGTCTTCAGTGTCACATGATCTTCAGAAATCATTCTAATATGCTGATTTGCTGCTCAAGAAACATTTCTGATTATTATCAGTGATGAAAACAGTTGTGCTGCTTCAAATTTTTAAACCATAATTATTTCAGAATTCTTTGAGGAACTGTAGTCTTCTATGTTGCTCTTACAGTCTTGGATTCGAAGCGTACCTCTCTAGGAACTAACTGATTAGCTCACATTTCATTAATAAAAATCTGAAACGTAATGACTGTAACACCACCCCTCAAGCCATATCTTATTCTCTTTGTATGCGGTGAACTTCTAAGTGTCATTGACATGTGGTCAAGTGTCTGATGTATCAAGAGCTGTTCTGATCTATTATGCCAAAGTATTCATAGTAAAGATAAAGGACTCAGACAAAACCTAGCAAAGAGATGGAAAACCAGTTCCTCCGTTCTAGTGTTAAACATTTGAGGGGTGGGTTCCTGTAAACCACAGAGGGCTCTTTGATTCAGTTGAGTCATTGAAGAACTGTTTGTCCAGCCTTTCAAAGCGACACAGCAGTACGAGGCTTACAAATGTCTTATTATTTCCCTGTAAAACATGACCGCCAGAACTCCCGCAGATGGGAATGGATTGGAGAGATTCACATCTGGTCCCTGAATCTGGTGGGCTTTGACCTCATTGACTTACCCATATAGAGAAAGAGAAAATGTTATATTGAGGGGATGATTCTTTTATGTAAGGAATAGTTTGTCCAATTTGTTGTTCTAAACCTGTATAAAACTGTATTTCTTTTCAAGCTTCTAAAGGAATCACTTATAGGGCTATTGACAAAATTATTGATGATATTGACCAAAAATTACATCTCTATGTATTCTGGATTTTTTTCCGGTAACAGTAATTAAGCAATATTTTGAGCTGAGTGTGTTTGTGTGCTGGTACTTTGGCTGGTTTAGACCTGTGATGGATAAATAGATATGACACTAAAACCGCCAGTAGGTGGCAGGCAGTCCCTGTCTTAATGAGTGATTCATTGAATCATTCGTTCAAACGATTCATTCAAAAATAGATTGCAAACACCAAGTGTTGAGTTGAGAACGCACACATTTGATCCGGCTTTGATTGGAACTTTTGTCTTTGGCAAAATAGAAAACAGACAGTATTGTGTCTAAAATGTAACTCATTCAATATTAACTTCTTGTTTGTTGAACTGTTGTATAAAATGAATATCACATTTGCAATCGCTCTCACGCACTAATATTTAGGAAAATGGCTGTTGCTTCATCACGCAGTGAATGCTTTTGGATGCTCAAGACGTGCTGTTTTTGTTTGTTTTTTGCAAAGTGAGTGACATACTCGATACTGTCAACTTGCATATCGTTAAAACAATATTTATGATATTATCAGAGGCGATAAATATACCACACTGCTACGTCTTGTCAATGCATTGGTTGATCCAGTTCACACACACACACACACACACACACACACACACAAAAAAAAAAAAATTCAATGATGAACTGGACTGCTCTAGTTATCAAGTTAAATTCACTGGAGTGAAAGATTATCAGGGAATAATAATTGTAATTAGTACACTACCAGACAAAAGTTTTTTAACAGTAAAATTTGTGATGTGTTTTAAAGAAGCCAAGGCTGCATTTATTTTATCAAAAATACAGTAAAAGCAGAAATATTGTGAAATATTTTTCTATTTAAAATAACTGCTTTCTATGTGAATATATTGTAAAATGTAATTTATTTCTGTGATCAAATCTGTATTTTCAGCATCATTACTCCAGTCTTCAGTGTCACATGATCCTTCAGAAATCATTCTAATATGCTGATTTGCTGTTATTATTATTATTTTTTATTATCAATATTTCAAACAGTTGAGTAAATTTATTTCAGGATTATTTGATAAATAGAAAGATCCAAAGATCAGCATTTATCTGAAATAAAATGCTTTTGTAAGATTATACACTATGCCATTCAAAAGTCAGTAATTTTTTCAGGAAAGAAATTAATACTTTTATTTAGCAAGGATGCTTTAAATTGATCAGAAGTGAAGATAAAGACATTTATGATGTTACAAAAGCTTTTTATTTAAGATAAATACTGTTCTTCTGATCTTTCTATTCATCAAAGAAACCTGAAAAATTTCTACTCAGCTGTTTTCAACATAATAATAATAATAATAATAATAATAATCTTTTTTTGAGCAGCAAATCAGTATATTAGAATGATTTCTGAAGATCATGTGGCACTGAAGACTGGAGTAATGATGCTGAAAATACAGCATTTCCATCACAGGAATAAATTACATTTTACAATATATTCAAATAGAAATCAGTTACTTTAAATGTGTATGCTGCTAGTGTATGACTTCAGAATATAGTGGAGTTGTTGCATTGGCTATGTTTATGATGCTTTTTATGGTGTTTTGCAACCTTTTTTTTTTTTTTTGACGCTTGAAAGCTCCAGTCCCCATTCATTGCATCAATGCAAGGAAAATCAACTAGTACAATTCTTCAAAATTTCCCATTTTGTGTTGTGCAGAAAACAGAAAGTCACTCATGGATTGGAAAAACATGAGGAAATGATGAGAGAATTTAAATTAGCTGGACTGTAGAACAACAGGCTTCTCTTTTTAGTGGCACAAAATCAAATCAGAAGGGAAATTCAGAGCTTATTGATTCCTTCAGCCCTCCTATTAAATGCCTTTTCAAGAAAATCTGCGCATCTACATTTGTAAATGCACTCTGGAGGTCTCAGGGAATTACATTAATTGTTAATTTATTAATATAGCTGTGCTCATGAAATGCTCAATTAAACACGCAATCATGCAATGTTCAACATCCGCGCTGAAGAAATTACAGCGATTCAGATCTAACCCGTGCATTTGGGGCTGAAGCAATTTAAATTAGCTTGTATTTAGTTTTTCACTTTACTAACCGCGGCCAGTCATTTCTCCAAAGAGACGCCCGATGAATCGCGAGCCCGGCTAATTGATTAGGTCAAAGGTCTGAGGGACAGTGGCTATGGGAGGAATGAATTTCCTGTTTCCTGCATCTATAATTCAGTGGTTTCCTGAGCGTGTGCATTGCAGTGAGCTGGAGAAGGGGCACAAGCTGTGCAAAACACAACTCTGCCAACACTTACCACTGAGCCGTGGCTTTGAAGGTCTGCTGGATCAAGTCTGCATCTCAGTACCCTGAGACCCAGACGTACACACAGACAGACGCCCCACAACTTCAGGCTTTGTGTGTTTGCTCCGGGACGGTTCGGCGGTCAGCTTGAAAGGAAAACAAAACCCTCTGAAAACATTTTCTGAGACTCGGCTGGTGAGGATGGAAATATCAACCAATGACACCAATGCAGATTGTTTCTGACACACAGCGTTTGATGCATGAACCCACAATCTCAAAATAATGATAACACAGTCATCATTTACTCTCCCTCATGTTGTTGAAACACATATTTTGCAAAATGCTTCTGCTGCTTTTTTCCATTTAGTGGAAGTGAATGACCGTCACGTGCCAAAAATGGTAGTAAACAGTCGTATTGCATTGCATTGCATTGCATTATATGTTATGCCCTCACAATAAAACAGAGCTTTTAAATATCATCTTACTATTACATATTATTGGGAGATATTGACGACTGATATTTATATACATTTTATGCAAGTAGTCTGTTATACTCTTATGAAGATTTATTTCATGAGATCTTTAAAAGTAAGAATTTGATCTTACTTTTTGGCCATATTAATATCAACAACTTCAACAAATTGCACATATGTGCTCAGTTTGCGCCTCTGAAAAAAGAACTGAGGTGTCTTTACAATATTTTCACTTTATGAGCCATAAAAAAGCAAATATCACGACAAAAAAAAAACATACACAACACATATGAAAATGTTATTTATTTATTTAATTGTCTAAAGGTTCAATAAATTTAAATAGATTTTTTCAGACTATTATTTCATGTTAGGCTTTTAACATTTTGAATACTGAAATATTTCTCCTCCCCTTCTCATCTCATTTGCAATTGCACAATTTCAAATTTTGGCATGTAAAGATGTACCACATAAAATTTGAAATCAAAAAAGCCGAACGGCATTGGTTTTTGATTGTTTTCAAACTGAAAAAGACGTGCCTTTTTAAAATGCATACCTGTAAATAAGAACTGAGAGCTACAAAGTAAGGATTTTCAGCAAATAATGACTCAAATGTAAACATTTCAGTTTTATCCTCGTGCAAAACTGTTGTATGGCTTCAGAAGACTTGTATTTATTTATTTTTGGAGCCTGACAATCCTCAGTCCGTTTTTACCTTCAACGTATGTAAAAGAGCAGCATGGACATTCTGCTAAACGTCTCTTTTTGAGTTCCACAGAAGAAAGTCAGTCATGCATGTTTGGAACAACATGAGGGTGTAATGAAAATCATAAGTGACAGACGTACCTGAAGCAGCGTCGACCCCCAGTGTCAGCAGTACACGAAGGCCACATGCGCAATTTAAGGTTCTCAATCTCAAACGTCCATATGGCCCTCAAGTTGACCGTTTGGTTGGGGGAAAGTGACCTGCATGGGATCCATTTGTCCCTGAGGGGTCGTTCACTCGGCAGAAAGCAACCAGTCACTACAGCCTCTGTCAGGAGAACCTGCAGCTGCTTGTGAAGCACAGCCTGCAAAGCAAGGGGGGTTATTTTATATCGTCTCTCTGGGGAGAGAAGAAGCCGCTCACAAAGTGAAGGAAATGTCAGTGTCATTGGGGTCGCAGTAAAAAGCAGCATTTCCAACAGCCCTGAGCGACGAAAGCCACAAAGTGTCCAAGAACTTCTGCCGAATTAAACAGAATCATCTGTCACTTAAGCTGCATTATCCAGTGTCACACTAAACAGGTTTATGTGAAATAAACGCTGGATGTATCCTGAGGTATTTGCCTGTTCACACAGCACTGTGTGGGATTGCCTGTGTGACTCTCTGTGACCACATACAGCAGCTTTAATCGTGACTCCTGCTCGTGTCCTGAGAGATCTGAGCATCCCTAAAGATCGTGCAGTTGATTTTTGGAGACGTTTTGAATGGATGCGCAGGGAGAATTGATAAGTGTACATCTAAAATGTGAAGTCTGAACACAGATGCCCTGCTGTGCCAGACTGAGTCAGGGTTGGCAGATATAACGTGTATAGGAACTCATCAAAGAGGAGATTTTGTTTTAGTGGGAGAATCAAAGGGTTATGGCATTCATGATTATTTTCAGCGTTTCACTTTTCTGATGTGAAATATATAGGAAGAATTCGGGTATTGGGAAAATCCCTCTGAATATAATCCTTCTATTAGATCCTACTTATTATTAGGTGCAATGTATTTATTGTGTAAATACACAAAACTTTTTTTCTGCAGAAAGATTTGCATCTGTTCCAGTAAGATTCATTTAAATTAAACTAAAATCCTGATATGGCTTAGTGCAATTATAAAATATCATTAAGTAAATATATGCACTCTTACACGTGAGCAGCTCATGATCTGTCAGTGTTTGCAGCATCTCAAAGCAGCTCGGTTCATAGTAAATGCTGCTCCTCACAAACTCATCTCTGCTTCTTAAAGGCTCCCTGCAGTTTCCTGTCAAAAGTCTGATGTCTGAACGTTCGAAAATGAAGTAATGCATTAGTATTGTAATTTTACAGTTGTAAAATATTATGGAATTATTTTTACAGTGAAATATTACAATTTATTATTTTGAATTGTTTTTTTTTTAGAAGAAGAATTTATGTATTTATTTATTTTCATATTGCATAATTTATGCAGCCCTAAAAAACAACCAGAGCAATCCTGGATTTCTTAAAATCACATTTTAAATTGCACTAGCAATTTTTATCAGAAATATCAAAATATGATATTTTCATGCAGCCCTCCGGTTGAGTTTGAGATACAGGTAAGCATAGTGCCCTAAGGATTGAGGGTCAATAGTGTGATTACAGATATAATTTCATGCAGATACTTTAAATTTAAATGCAACAAAACAACACGTATGTAGACAAAAAGATGATTGTAATCAAATGCTTATTTTTAATATAAAGTGGGTCCAATGTGTATAAATACAGTAGGATACAAAAGTCTGAGATCACAGTGGACATCTTGAAATCTAATTTAAACCTGAAATAAAAAACAACCCATCGGTAGTGGGGTTAGTTGCATCAACAACGCTCTTTCTTGACATTTGTTTCCACTGTAATTTGTAGCCGAGTAAGTGAGAAAATTAAGTAAAGTTTAAGATAAATAGCATGGGGGAAAAAACACTATTACTCATATTAAATTACAAAGTTACAAGCATCCCCAGTCTCCCTGTTCTAAATAATGCAAAGATATTTAATTTGAACATCAGTCTTGCTCACACTGTTTATATATTTATGAAACTCAAACCAATGTTGATAGCTTATTTTAATTGCTGTGTGAGACTCCTGATAAACACTGTAAACATTGGATGTCTTTTCATAATCTAGAGTACGCTGGACATTACATGCACACCAGAATGCAATTTTCCATAAAATAAGGAACCTTATTTACGTCCCATTCAATTCAATCAACGTGACCCGTAGAGATGTGATCTTGATTATTAAAACATGAATATATGAATATAATCAAACAGTGATTCCGTTTTCCCAAAGGCCACTCTGCATAATTGTTGGCTTGATTGCATGTGATTGTTTTTAAGTAAAGAAATGAAGACAATAGAAATGTCACTCACCACATGCGCGTGTGTATATGAGACTGAAACGCTTTGACGTGTGAGCTGACAGCTCTCTCGTGTGTGTTTAAAACAGAGAACATGTATGACAGGCCTTTATTGTGGACCAAATCAGAGCCTCGAGTGATTAGGTAACTGAATGCATAAATCTATAGGGTTGTGGCGTGACGCTTCCAGCAGCACAGTCCACATATCAATCGTATCATTTGTTTAACAATCCTGAAGGATTTGCTGTGCAATCTGTAGCGAGAGAAAACTTCCTTGCAGATTTTTCGGCAGAACAGACGGCTTGTGAAAGCTGATCTGCTGTGTGGCGTGTTTTGATGTGTACTCAATTGAAATTGAAGGGGAAGAGCGGTTCAGAGTGGAAAATGTAATGAGTGAGTTGTGGTGAGTATCTCTGCAGGGCAGAGCCGATCTGCAGAAACACACCGACCCCCAACGCTAATGAGGTATCTGTTTCTGGAGTGGAGTCTCACCATTGATCTTAAGAACACCTCAAGGGGATCTCAAGACTCCCTAAGGTATGTCCATTAGCGGGACAGGGAGGAGAAAGTCCCATAAGGATGACGAAAAGGTTGTACAAGTGGAATTGGGATAAGAGAAGTCTTGTGGGTCGTTCACATGAAGAATAACATGAATAACATTCCTGGACGGCCGCAGAGAAATCAAACTACATCTGACTGACAATGCTGGGTAGTAACGGATTACATGTAATCTTACGTACATTCCAGAAATGAAGTACTCGTAGGGCTGGGCGATTTGGCAAAAAAAAATCAAATCTAGATTTTTTTAGAACATTTGACCGATTCTCGATTTTTTACCATTTTTAACTAGTCAACTTGAAAATGTAACTACAACATGATTCAAGTAACTTTGTCTTTATTAACCCGAAATTTCTATTCCAAGTGCACCACGCCACCACCCTTGAAGTTGCCAACATGATATAAATGTTAAACAAATCACAAATATCTTTGCAGAAAAGATGCATGAACTACATATTGTACAACGTTTCTTATGCATATTATATGTTCAGAAAGTCAAGGTCATTTAAATTCAAAATGACTTAAAGGCATAACAGACGTAGACTATTATTAACTATAAATGGTCTGTAAAAACAACAGCAGCTTTCAGCCTGTCACAATGATGCAAACATGAAATATCAGACATACAGTACTAGTCACAGGTTTTTTATTAGCTTGCGCTGCTTTTCCATTGTTTTTTTTTATGTAAACATGGATGCGTTTGACTGTTGCGCTCACGTCTCTTGCAGTGTCTCACAAATGAAACGGCAGTCTAAAAACGCGGCGCTCAAGTTAAAAGAAGTTCACTCCCATCTTGCATGTTTTTCCTATTCCACTGTCCGCGTCGCATCTTTATCAACACAAAAGCACATTCTGTGTGAATGGCGCCTAGGGCTATGAGTGCGTCACACAGAGCGGTTAATCACGTGCGCCGACATGCGGTCCGATCGTTCTTTTCTCTTTACTGTTAATATTGGCATATTGTCTAATTCTGACGTCTGGTAATATTTATATTTAAAATCGCGATTCCTCGATTTCTAAAAAATAAAATCGTGGCAAAATATTACATTGGAATTAATCGATAAAATCTGAAAAATCGCCCAGTACTCGTAATTCGATTATATTACATTTGAAAACACTCATAATCAGACTACAGTTATCGATGACATATTACTCACACAATAGCAATACATTATTCACAATTTATGGATTTTCCTTAATTCTTCTTTTTCATCTTTTAAATTTTCCTTTCTAAAATAACCTACCGGTTATATATTCAGAAAGTCGGTTTTGTGGACATTCACACAAAGACCAGTCACTAGTCAGGTGGACATAACTACACAGAAAATTCACAGGCCATACAGATTTACAGAAATCATTTAAATTTGATTGAATTCAATTTGCTTTGCATTTCGAGCACCTCCTGTGTTTATTTGCCTCTTTATGATGAATCGCTTATTGTATTCCTCAATTGTAAATTGCTTTGGATAAAGGCATCTGCTAAATTAATAAATGTGTTCACCATGTTCAGAATACAGACAGGAATAAAACTGTATAGTTTAGTGTATTGTAAGTGCTGATAAAAGTCTAGATTTCTGGCCCAGTCACTAGTCAGGTGGACATAACTATACAGAAAATTCACAGGCCATACAGATTTACAGAAATCATTTAAATTCGATTGAATTCAATTTGCTTTGCATTTCGAGCACCTCCTGTGTTTATTTGCCTCTTTATGATGAATCGCTTATTGTATTCCTCAATTGTAAATTGCTTTGGATAAAGGCATCTGCTAAATTAATAAATGTGTTCACCATGTTCAGAATACAGACAGGAATAAAACTGTATAGTTTAGTGTATTGTAAGTGCTGATAAAAGTCTAGATTTCTGGCTCAGTGCAGGAGAAACAATTCATTTTGAGAATGCCATTTAAAGATATGCTGTATAATTGAAATCTACAGGCACAAATAATGGGTGGGTTGCACCAACAAGGATTAAATTAAGCAAAGTTTAGAGCTAATAAAGGATTTGTTGATCTGGGTTTTATTTTAAATCGAGTTGTGTTGCAGCACTTAATTTTAAACAGAGATTAACAAATCAGGGATTAGAATTCTAACCTGTGATTAAAACCTCCATCTACGAATAATTTTCTCCACCATGATGGATTTGCCATTGCAATGAAACTTTCATTTAAATCTGAGTTTGAAGTTATGGAGCAACAGGATTAAAGTTAATCTATTTTAAATATAGTATAAATCCAGGATCAAAATGATGGTTTAAATGTAAACCTGCTTATTTTTGAACAAGGTTTAAAGTTTGGTGCAACAGAGTTATTAGATAAACCTTGATTTAATCTAAAATTAATCCTTATTGGTGCAACCCACCCAATGTGTAATATAGGCTAAAGACACTTAAATGTGTATTTTGGATTTTTTCTTTTCACTAGTCTGAAAGAATTCATTAAGAAATCTTAAAATTGACCAGTGCATTAAAAAACAATGGTTTTGCTTGTAGTGTTTCGCCTTAACTAATGACAGAATATTATAAAGTTTGAACCATAATTTTCACTGCGACTGTATTACATTTAATAAATTAACTTTCATTTTATGGAACAGGGTGAAAGACACTTAATTTCCAAGAATGTGCTTTAAAAAGCAATTCAGTGAATTCCCATCCTGTGGACGATTCAATTCAAATTCATATACTCATAAACTAAAACGTCAGTTCTTATTTTCTGAATTCTGCACTGTAAAAAAAATCCAACTTTCGAAAAGTTTCACTAACCAATGTAAAAAAGTAGCCTGAACAAAGAATTTTTAGTAGAAGTCAGTTTAATTTTTTGTGTGAACCGAACAAAAATACTCTAAATGTGTCGCTAACAAAAGTTGTTTTGTTTACCTTACTTAGATACTCAAGTATTTGTTCACAACATCTCCAAATATTCTGAAAATCTGAACAAACAATTTTACATTGAACAATATTGCACAAGTTCCCAGCATGCATTGCAGCTTGAAAACATTTTATGTTAATTATTATTAAAATATTATCATTGTTTTAAATTTTACTAGCCTAATTTATGCTGCTGCTGTCACTGTCAGTTAGCTTTCATGTGGATCAGAGTTCATATTTTTACTGATTTAAAATTTGTTGATCCTCACCATGGTTGAGGTACTGTATATGTGCATCTCATTGTAACTTGTTTAATACATTATTAGCATAAATGTTTGCCTTTAGTTTTAAGAGGCAAATACTACCCATATTATAGAAGGCTTTGAAAATAAACATAAATCTAAAAGAAAGAGGATTGTTAAAAAAAATAGCATTGAATGCAAAAAAAATAAAAAATCTTTGGTTGCTCTGACAGATCTTTTAACACTCAGTACACTGAGTTTTATTTATTAGATGAACTAAAGTTTTTAAGTTGTTGGTTGCTAGCTGAGTGCGATAGGTTGCCTTCTTTTTTTGAGTAAGGTCAACTTTTTTTTTTTTTTTACAGTGTGCCCAGCCTGAGGCTGACGTGAACACAGTTTACAAATCACACAAGTGCTTTACTCTGCAATCAATATCAGGTCCAAACAGTACTCACAGTTATTGACTGCAGCGACTACTCCTAAAACACAGCTCTGGCTTTGTCCATAAACGGCTGCCACATCAATCAATCCCCAACATTAACCAGAGCAACACATGTTTTACAGAGGAAGGCAGCTAATGAATGTGCCTTTAGGATGATGAAGCTTCTAAAAATATCTCAAACCTTTTCATTTATTAAAAAAAAAAAAAATTATAGTCCTTTATCGGGTGTGCTCTTCGTTTAGCTATCCACAGGATGCCACTGAGCACAATGCATCCTTAATTAAGGTGACTTTACAGGAAAGTGTCAGCACATTTGGTTGAAGGGAGCTCAGATCATATAAGAGTAATTAATCAGCGGAAACTAAGCACAGCATACAAAGATATCCATTTAAAAGAAAAATGCTGCTTTTGTGTTATTGTGTGGCTGGCCTTTAATCTCCTGCCTGTTTCCAAAGAGCTCTTTTCCCTTAATGAGATCAAAAAGGCTCAGATATACATTCTATATATACTGCACTCAAAACATGACTTGCCATATAGACTAGAGGCCAGATTTACTAAAACAGGGCAAGTTAGCATGAGAGCACAATCCCACAAGGGCTGATGGGAGTGGAAATTTCTTCTGGTCTACTGACAATGCGCACATTAAAGAACACAAATGCAGCCGGATCAGTTCCATAATGACCAGCGCAATATACTGAGAGCAGCGCAGATTTACCTTAGTAAATTGTTATGTTCTCCTCCCATAAATGTTGCATCTCAAAGGGAAACTACAAATGCATGTACAATGAGGTCAGCCACAAAAATGAATGTGTCCATGCCTTTTCAATGCTAAATTTTCACTGCGGGCCTTTAGTAAATTCTGAAAGTAGTTTTTAATGCCAAAATAGGGTTTGCGCTGGTGCAAGCCATTAGTAAAAGTGGACCCAAAAGTCAAGTAATATTTATATTAATTAGTGAAAAACTACTCCAAATTACTGTATAACCAAAAAATGGCATGTAACATACTTGGACCATGTAAACAACCATCTAGCAACACTAATGCTAACATGTATTCAAAACACCTTGGCATCATGATTAAACAATCTAAAGAACAATCTTTCTAATAAAAAGATAATTAAACAATCTAGTTTACAAATATGACTTTCAGGATCAGAGGTGTGTAGTTAGCCTCAGATAAAGGGAGTGTTAAAGGAATAGTTCACCCAAAAATGAAAATTGCATTCCATCACTTTCTCCACTAATGGATGCTCTGCAGTGAATGGGTGCCGTCAACATGAGAGTCCAAACAGCTGATAAAAACACCACAATAATCCACACCACTCCAGTCCATTCATTAAAGGGATAGTTTAGACAAATAGACTTTGTTTCTTCAGTAGAACACAAACGAAGATTTTTAACTCAAACCGTTGCAGTCTGTCAGTCTTATAATGGAGGTGAATGGGAATCACGGCTTTGAGACTCAAAAAATATACACAAACAAAACCAAATGAAACCCTGCACCTCGTGACGATACATTGATGTGTAAAGACACAAAACGATCGGTCTGTGCAAGAAACTGAACAGTATTTATATCGTTTTTTACCTCTGATTTTCACAGCAATGTCTGAACTGTCTGTCCTGAGCACGTTCAACAGCCGGCGCCTGACGCGTCTTCTTCTTCTTGCTTTACGTCGGATCGCAGACTTATAAGTGCATTACTGCCACCTATCTCTCAAACAGACCATTGACACTCCTAATTGAGATTGTAGATAGCATTTGGTTTTGTTTGTGTGTTTTTTTTGAGTCTCAAAGCCGTGATTCCCATTCACCTCCATTATAAGACTTACAGACTGCAACGGTTTGAGTTAAAAATCTTCGTTTGTGTTCTACTGAAGAAACAAAGTCACCTACATCTTGGATGCCCTGGGGGTAAGCAGATAAACATCACATTTTCATTTTTGGGTGAACTATCCCTTTAATGTCTTTTGAAGCCAAAAGCTGCATGTTTGTAATAACGCTTCCTCCAGTAAAAAAGGCCATTCTCTGTTGTCCTCTCACATCAAAATCCAGCCACATATATGTTTAGAGCCGTTTTGGACTGTTTTCACTAGTAAACGGTGCTTGATCAGTGCAGATTTCTCTCCTGATTCAGACCAGACCACTTTTTCTCCGGAGGAAGCGTTATTATGGACTCATATTTTATGAGTGATGCAATATTCCATTTCTCCAAATCTGATGAAGAAACAAACTCATCTACATCTCGGATGGTCTGAGGGTGAATAAATTTAAAGAAAATTAATTTTTTGGTGAACTACTCCTTTAAGCTGAAAAAGTTGCTAACATCAGCTTATTGTTCGTCAGTCAAGAGTGACATCTACTGAACCGCTCATGCCATTTCCATCGGTTCATTCATGTCCTCTGAACAGAAAGCCAAAATCACAGAATCACAGAATTGTGTCGGAGCTCCATGTTCATTCTGCGGTGAGCCAAACATTTCTGAAATGGTTGCTTCATGAATGACCTTTTGTGTGACATAAAACCCAGTAAATGCCTCGCCCGAGGACAAGAAGGGAGTTATATCTTATCTCTGTGGAATATCTCGCCGACCTACTAAATAGTCTCCCAGAATAAGTTAAACATAATTGTTCAGTGTTCCTCCTTTTACATCGGCCGACTTCAAAATGCCAAGCAGGAAAATACTATTAGCTTCATTTAACAAGGAACCTGTTGTAATGAATTAGAAACCCAGATAGGACGACGGACCACTGAATGACCAGCGCCTTTTCACACTTCATGAGTCTCGTTGGGACAGCTATGTGTGGATGAAATCATCTGTGCGGCACACTCCAGTTCTTCTGGAAACACGGCTTTATTTTGATTGTCTGGGATTCAAAATTGGATAGGGTTGGACAACTTCTGCAAATGTCAACATATTCCAAAGGTCTCAAGCCACTGTTGAGAGAACAGAATAATGAATGAGAGGGAAAGCAGCAATCTATTTACTGTGCTAAAAAAAACCTCCAAAACCCTCGCTGTGTACCAAAATTCTGCAAATGGAACACAGTTGCCTCCTAGCCTCCATGGGTCTCTATTCAGACGTAAAGAAAAGGAGAACAATGTGATGCCTATATCCATTAGAGTCTGAATTTGCTTGAATTAATAAAACATTTTGTTCTAAAAAAGCTGTGTACCTTCCGTGAACCGTGAAAGCGCTTGCGATCTCCCAGCTGGGACTTTTCTGACGAACGTCCACCATTGTAAGAACATTTCAAGAATGGTTTGTTGAACCTTCAAGAAAATTAAGCCATTCAGAACAAACGTGAAACAGCGTCTCAATCGTGAGACGTTCATGGCCCAATTCTGTGGCGCTAGACTCTGTGTTTATGTCAGCGGAGTCTGGGTAGTTGTGCAAATGAGCTTTCTATCAGCTCCACGGGACAGGAGCAGTCAGTCACTCTGCTTTACAATCTCCCTCCTGGGCTCATGGCTTTCACAGCGCTAACAGATTTGGACAGCTCGCTGCTGATGGTTTCCATGTGCTTCATACTTCATCTTGAGAAACGGTTTCGGGCAAAGCAGCTTGCTAATTAGTTTTTCATTGTGCAGCGTCTGCATAAACATGTACATATGTAAAAACGCAACTACAGTAATGCTAAGTAAGCTCATCTCGCCAAGTGGCAGGACACAGAGGTTAAAGACACAGATGTCTCATCTTAAAGCAAAAACTATTAATGCTACTCAAAGGCTAATATTTTTTGAGCTTGCAAGGCAGACTCTATCTATCTATCTATACACACATATACACATATATATACTGTATATATATATATATATATATATATGCACATACATACATATATACGTATATATGAACGTCTTTATTAACTCTTCCACAAATTAAAACCTAATACAGAGCAGAATTAAATCAGAGCAGAATGTCATAAAATCTTAAAGTCACTGCATTAAATGTTGCATGCACTGCTACAAAATAAATATTTTCCTCTGTTTTTTTTTGCATTGTTTTCTAATACAAATATCTAAACTTCCTTAAATCAAGACACATTTACGTGAGATGCAAAGTGAAGATATGCAGTTTGACAAAACTGATAAAAGTTAAGTGAGTTTATGCTTAAAACAAGAACAAACAGCTTGTTTTCCCTTTGAATTTAAGTTGATTTTTCAATATACACTACCATTCAAAAGTTTGAGGTCAGTTATTTATTTATTTTTTTTTATTAAAGTTTGTAGTTTTATTCAGCAAAAAAGGGTGTGTTAATTTGATTAAAAAAAAAAAAAAAACGGTGGTAGTAAAGAGCTATACTTATATTTTTAATAAATGCTGCTCTTTTAACTTTTTATACACCAAAGAATCCTGGAAAAGGTATCACAAGTTCCAAAAAAATATTAAGCATGCAGCAAAAATGTTTCCAACATTTTCCACGTTTCCACATAATAAATCAGCATATCAGAATGATTTCTGAAGAACCATGTGACACTGAAGGCTGGAGTAATGATGCTGAAAATTCAACTTTACATCACAGGAATAAAATGATATCTTAATGTATATTAAAATGATTTTAAATTGTAATAATATTTCACAATATTACTGCGATTACTGTATTTTTGATTAAATAACTGCCTTGATGAGCATAAAAGACTTCTTTAAAAAAAACTTTTGAATGCATAAATATATCATCATTACTACTTTAACTAGTATATTAATGAAAATTACAAGAAAATTAAAAGTACAAATATTGAGATACTGAGAACACAACATAAATCTAAATCTACTGAATCCATATTCTGGGGTTATGTGTAAAACAGACAAATTTAATATTTCATAAAATTTGCATATCCAGATTAAAAAACTGTGCAATGACAAAATTTTGACAAAAGTTTTAGGTGATATATTAAGAATGAAAAAACATTGATTAAATGTTTGGCGGCGATGGCATCATCATAATATTTGTGTACTAAATAGTAATTGCTCATCTTCCTTGAAATAAATTGTAATGTATTTCAATATATATATATATATATATATATATATATATATATATATAAAACATTTTCATAGCTGCCTTCACAA
>NW_015539856.1:769417-773495 GCF_001515605.1 Sinocyclocheilus anshuiensis
TCATAGCTGCCTTCACAATCTACACGGACTGTGTTGGATCCTCCAGCTGAAGTCAATTCTTAAAACCAAAACACTATTAGAACAGCGAGATTTTCTAATTCAAAGAACTGCTTTCAAAGCAGCACAGCACTACTTTATAAATGCAAAAACTCATGGTGCCCACACAACTCATACTCCTTTACAAGAATCCCTTGAGGACCGGACTCTATTTATGACACTGCTGATAAAGGACAAAGCTCTGCATATTTTTTTCCGTTGTTGTTGTTCAAGGAAATATGAGCACACGTATTTGTGTTAATGCACCGAAGTGTAACAAATGTGTGCAAATAAGAGCATGCAGCACGCAAGTTAATTACGCACTAAAAAGGGAGCACTCATTAGCATTATCCTGAAGTGTAAACGATGTATATTCATTAGTTACGGACTTTGCAAACATAGCTAAGTTCCCGGCTTGGGTCTGTTGGAAATGCAAAAGATTTGACTCAGTCGTTTTATTCATGTGACGTAAAGTGTTATTTCAGTCATGAGTTGGAAATCCTTCTCACAATGTAAATTTGGTCCTTCTGCTCCAAGCTGCTTCCGAATAAAGACTTCTTTCTCTCTGTAGTCGTAATTGTCTTTCATTTGAGTGCTGCCCTCCTCCTCTACATCTACATCAGCCGGTGTCCTCCAGGGGTCCGTCCTCTGACCCTTCTCGTTCTGGAGCTCCACTTGTTGTTTGGCATTTCTCACAGTGGGCCATTCTGCGAGAGTATTTCAAAGCAGACTCGGACATGCCTGAGCTGTCAGGCCCCAGCTGGCTTTGTGCTGCCAGCTGCATCCAGTGGTTATTCCTCACAGGCACAACCCCAGGTGTCCTTCCTTTCTGCCCTGTAATTCCAGTCTCTTTCATCCTCGCAGGATGTCCAACTTGTATTATGGGCTCATTCAATAAAACAACGTCCAGAGGAGCAGAGGCAGATACGGGTTCAACACAGACACACAAACAGATTGTTTGCAGATGCAGCCGGCTTTCACAGTCTGCGAAAATAAACGTTTTCAGCGCTATCTGGCTCCACAGAGAGATGAGGCACATACAAACCATCTCAAATCTTCCCAAATAGGGATTAATTGCTAATTAAAAGGAAAAACGAAATAAAACTATTCATGTGCTAAGGGAAATGTGCTGCAAAAATAACCACTGGTCCATTAATAGAAACGTAATTTGATTTCACATCAAGATTCACTGGATTTTTATGGTAAACTAACCACAGCGCAAAACACACCATCACAGTTTGCTAATGTGGTCGGAGTATTTTTAGCACATTACTAACTAATTGCTATGCTGTTCTGATTGTTAGCATGTTGCTGTGTGCTTACTAATCTGTTATAAGTGTTTTTAAGACGTTATTAGGCCTATATGATTGCTAAGATGTTCTGAGGATTATGAAATGCCTGCTATTATGTTCTGATTGTTAAGCATGTTGTTAAGTGTTTGCTAATGTGCTTTAAGTGATTTAGGATTATTTATTTGATTATATGATTGCTAAGATATTCTGAATGTTAGCATTTAGCTACACCATTGCTAAGATGTTCAAAGCATTTTCATCAGATTACTGCATGTTTGCCAAGTCGTTCTGAGTGTTTTAGCATCTTACTGCGCGGTTTTTAAGGTGTTTAAAGGTCCCATGGCATGAAAATTTCACTTTATGAGGTTTTTTAACATTAATATGAGTTCCCCTAGCCTGCCTATGGTCCCCCAGTGGCTAGAAATGGCGATAGGTGTAACCCGAGCCCTGGGTATGCTGCTTCGCCTTTGAGAAAATGAAAGCTCAGATGGCCCAATCCGGAATCTTCCCTTTATGTCGTCATACGGGGAAAGGTTACCTCCCCTTTCTCTGCTTTGCCCGCCCAGATAATTTGGCCCGCCCATGAGAAAATGAGCTACTACCGTGCGAGGCGAGCGCAATATTTTTTTTTCCTCGAGAGACATCATGGCTTGCAAACGAGCGAAGCATGGCAGTTGCCCCGCCTCTCTCCTCCTCATTAGCATTTAAAGCTACAGACACAGAAATGGCACGTCCTAAGGAAAGCTCATTGTGGGACTGGCTCGTAGTGGCTGAAATTCTGCACCAAGGCTGAATTTCGGGAAAGAGACTTCAGATACAGTACTAGGGACCACTTAGGCCTATATAAAAGCATCTAAAAAGCAGCATGTCATGGGACCTTTAAAGTGTTTTTATGAGGTTACTGCATGATTGCTAAGTCGTTCTGAGTGTTTTAGCATCTTTCTACGTGGTTTTAAGGTGTTTAAAGTGTTTTTATCAGGTTACTGCATGATTGCTAAGTCGTTCTGAGTGTTTTAGCATCTTTCTACGTGGTTTTAAGGTGTTTAAAGTGTTTTTATCAGGTTACTGCATGATTGCTAAGTCGTTCTGAGTGTTTTAGCATCTTTCTACACTGTTTTTAAGGTGTTTAAAGTGTTTTTCATCAGATTACAGCATGTTTGCTAAGGTGTTCTGAGCGTTTTAGCATCTTTCTAGGTTTTTAAGTTGTTCAAAGCTTTTTCATCAGATTACTGCATGTTTGCAAAGGTGATAGATATTCTGCATTTAAATCTGATATTCTGGTATGTGAATGTTTTTTCAGCCATTTGTCATTTTACGTTTTTGTATTTTCTCAGCCATTTTACTGTCCATCCGGTGTAAATCATAAGTCAGAACGCATAATTCATAAATGTAATAGCACCCTTCTCCTCAAAAAAAATGCCCGATATGTATAATTCATGTGCGAAACACAAATGCGTCGAGTTACACGCCAAAGTTCACTAAAGTTAGGGGCTTGTTCAAATCCAAGTATGAGCAGCAGTAATAGAGATGCCTTCCTCATAGCAAGCGCCATTAAAACACAGCAACAGTTTATTTGCGATCTTCAAAGCCAGAAGACTCCCTATCTGTCATTATGTTTAGTTTTGCTCGGAGAACATTCCCGTTTCTGCTTTATTTAGAGTCTGCTCCACTAAATGTTTAATTATTTTGGCAGATGTGTCTGATGAGGAAGACACATAGAAATTGTCAATAACATCATCCGTGAAGAGAAGAGAGCGAGGAGTGTGAGAGCTGCGAGATTAATTTCATAAACAGAGGATGAGAGTATTAAAAACTGGAGGATTATGACAAGAGGTATAAAATGGGATTGCCAGGATTTTCATACTTTCTGCAACATGGCAGGTCATCCTCACTCTACATCAAACAGAGAATTGTGGGGCAAAATTCATCAGCTTGGCAACTAGGACGGCAGCGCTTACTCACGACAGATATGCCATCAGTGAGATTAGCAAAGCACTTCAGACTGCTGCACAACTGAAACAATTGCGATGACAAACAGCAGGTGAATTGGCCGCCGGGAAATCAGACATGATTGGATAATGGCAAAGCCAATGCAACCTGATTTCACCTAATCACACACAAGTCTTTACCAGCAGATGACGCCACTCGGCTACTTTAACTCTTTCGCCGACATTGACGGAATTTTTCACAGTTTTAGGCCTCGTGCATCAAAGAAAAAGTGAGTAGATATCTTTAGAATTTTGTCTTTGAACTTCCCTTTTTTTGGGGGGTAGCTCTATAGCATGTTGACGAGTTATTAGCTGGGGAAGTGGATTTATTTACTGTAGAGTTAACGAAAGTTATAATGTTTGAAGCGGATGTCATAACAAATGTCAGTAGACCTGTACGTTTTAAAACGAGCAGTTCATGCAAATGGAATAGGTAAGATTTTGGCATTGGTGTGGACAACTGATCAAAATTATTGCTAGGGACAATTTAGTAGCTGCTGGATATTGGTAGGGACATGTCATAGCATCTCTACTAAATTATATGCCCTTGGCATAACAAGTGATGTCCTACTTTGGAAACCATAGTACTCTACTTAAATATGAAGAGGTCAAGCAACATATTGTTAAAGGGTTAGTTCACCCAAAAATGAAAATTAGCTCGAGCCATCCTAGGTGTATATCCTCCTGACTACCAGGAAAAAACAGTTTTGTGAATTTAGTATTTTGTCATGTCATTACATTGTTTAGAGCATAAGAAAAATT
>NW_015539856.1:773637-796573 GCF_001515605.1 Sinocyclocheilus anshuiensis
CCTGTTTCATAACAGAAGGTCATATTTTGATTTGAAACCCCATAACATTTTCCTGAGATGTTGATTTATGACAATTTGTCAATTAGTCAGACTTAAGTGATAATTACAAAATATTATCATATTTCCATAAGGGTGTTACATTTGATCACTAAATGAATGTCAGCCATTTTTAAAGACCAAAGAGAGGGTGTGGCCATGGTGAAACGTCCAATCATTTGGTATCTCTGGAAAGCCCTGAATGTGCTCTGTACAGGACATCCAGATTTAAAACTGTGACATGTAACGTCTCAGAGAAGCTAAAACATAATGTCCTCTACAGTGGACAAAACTCCATAGCTGGTAGTCAGGAGGATATTACTTTCTTCTTTCAGACGAATCCAATCGGAGTTACATTAAAAATTGTCCTGGCTATTCCAAGCGTTATTATTGTAGTAGGTGGGTGTTTCTCTTTAAAAGTCCAAAACACGTTAAATAAAGCGTGCACATCCATAATAAAACGTGCCTCACACGGCTCTGGGGCATGAATAAAGGCCTCCTGTAGCGATTCCATGCGTTTTTGTAAGAAAAATAATTTCAAATGTAATAAACACTTTTCTCTCACTTCTGCTGACTGTGGTAGGCGGAAGCCGTTCCGGCGGATGACATAGACCGTATGCGTCGCGCGAATGTCTCCTCTTGGCTTATATCAAAATCCTCCGACATTTTTCTTTACAAATACTCGTTTTGTGGTTCTAATTCATGACCGGCGTTTTGTTTTGTTCTCTCTCCGCGTTCGTCACTAATCACGCAACGCCGACATAGTTAAAGTCAACATGAAGCGGCGTTCGCATTTGACTTTCAAAACGTGCTGTATTTCCAAGCGAAACAGAATATTCAACAAGAGGCTTGATTTTATCCATCAAGAATTGATTGGATCGTGAGCAGTGGGCGTTAGATATCAGAAAGGAGCCAGACGTGGATGTGAGTTTGTGAGTTTGATTGGGTCCAGCTCTGTGTCCCACTCACTTCATCTGTTGCTGTAAACTCCAGCCTACACACTGACCGCTGCCTGCATCATCCCAGCCATTTAGGACGGATTTCAAAGACTGCAAACGACAGCCAGCTAAAGCCTATATGAGCCAGACCACGTCACTGACTGCCTTCACCATTCCAGTCGTTTAGGATGGATTTCAAAGACTGCAAACGACAGCCAGCTAGAGCCTATATGAGCCAGACCGCGTTACTGACTAGGCCTACTGCCTTCACCGTTCCAGTCGTTTAGGATGGATTTCAAAAGGCTATACATCAATGCAGGACTGCCAACTGCAGCCTACTGTATATCAGCCAGACGCTGCGCTGAACTCCCTGCATCACTCTAATAACACCAAATCATTTATTCATTGAATACGTGGCTATTATTACATATACTAGGCTATGCGTGATTTTGCTTATGCCATAAGTCAAGTTTGAAATAATGAAGTTATTTAATGTTTTTGGACTAAATCTCTCATGCTTACCAAGGTTGCATTTATTACAGTAAAAACAGGAATATTGTGAAATATTATTGCAATTTATTTGTTTTCTATGTGAATAGGCCCATATTTTAAAATTGTAATTTATTCCGGTGATCAAAGCTGTATTTTCAGCATCATTACTCCAGTCTTCAGTGTGACATGATCTTCAGAAATCATTCTAATACACTGATTATTATCAATATTGGAAAGAGTTTCGCTGCTTCATATTTTTTTGGAACCTGTGATACTTTTTTCAGGATGCTTTGATGAATAAAAAGTTAAAAAGAACAGCATTTATTCAAAATATAAATCGTTTCTAACAATATAAATCTTTGCTGTCACTTCTTAACAATTTAACAAATCCTTGCTGAATAAACGTTTTAATTTTAGAGAACACACCCATCACCATCGACAAGACACCTGTGGAGCGGGTAAACAGCTTTAAGTTCCTCGGCGTTCACATCAGTGAGGATCTCACATGGTCTACACACACTAATGCAGTGCTGAAGAAGGCACATCATGTGGGGGCGTGTTAGAACGAGCCGTTTTAGGTAGGCGCGGCTGACTCTTAACTTTTATAAAGAATATCTCTTTGGATTTGAGACTTTAGTCTTTGCAACTTTACAGATCTTCTTTATGCACCAAGAGCTCGTAACACTCCAAAGAGAAAGGAAAACTTGAAATCGCATCATATGACCCCTTTAATTAAAAGGACGCCTCCTAATTAATGCTGTTCAGTTGCTTTGACACAATCTGTATTGTTAAAAGCGCTATATAAATAAAGGTGACTTGACTTGACTTGACTTAATATTTTTGTGGAAACCATGATACATGATTCGTGATTCTTTGATGAATAGAAAGTTCAAAAGAGCATTTATTTGAAACAAAAATAATTTGTAACATTAAAAAGTCTTTACTATCACTTTTGATCAATTTAATGCATCCTTACATAAAATAATAATAACTATTATTATTATTTTTAAATATTACTTACCCCAAACTTTTAAATACTAGAGTATCACAGTTTCCACAAAAATATGAAGCAGCACAACTGTTTTCAACCTTGATAATAATCAGAAATGTTTCTTGCTTTGATCACCGGGTTAAAAAAAAGAGAGAGAGAGCTTTTAAACACTATTCAAAGAGAGAAGTTTTTTTTTTAATTGTAATAATATATAACTGTTTATAATAATAATATATTACTGTAATAATACATTAGTTTTTACTGTATTTTGATCAAATGAGCAGGAGAGTCTAAAAAATAGTAGTGTATGTTTATTTAATTAAGTATATATGATAAATGAGTCTCCTCTCAAGGTTTTTCCTCTCTTATGGGTCTCTCACTGGTTTAAGACATTTTATTTAAAGCTGTTTTGAGACATTATGGATTGAGAAAAGTGCTACACAAATAAAAACCACCGATGCACACTTTTTGAAATAGTGTTATTCTCGCTATTGCATATAACTACTGTTATTATTGCCATAACCTAAATATTGCCAAGATTTCAGAAAGGCTACAGCAATAGCCTAAATCAATGTCCAACTATTTATTTGGATATAAATTGATTTATTTTTTCTCTGCCCGTGTGACCCAAGTGACGTCAGCTGAAAAGAAAAATCGTTTGAAAGGTGGATCAAATCTTTGCATACATAAGATTATAAAGAGAAGTTATGTGTATAGAATAAGTAAACAGGGTCAGTTTTGATTTCTGGTTGATTTACAGTCACTTTAAAGTAACATGAACACTTCTCTTGATCCGCTGACTGTACAGTTTCTCCTGTTCATGTGCAATTCATGTTCTTTTGAAAGGTTATTGTATAATATAACCCATTAGTGCACAAACAGATCGTGTTTCATGCTTGGTCACAGTTTTTGTTTGGAGCTACTTGCTTTATCGAGCACATCATGGGGTCAAAACCAAAAAATGTTTAACCGATCCTGCACATGAAACCAGTGTCCTCTTGCATCCTATGAGACATTGCATGGTAGAAATCATGACAAAGAAGCACATGATAAAAACAGCACACTTATATTTTGCATAGGCTTTGATATTAGGGTTATAACAGCCAGACTGTAAGTGTGATGTTGGTTTCTCAGCTGCTGTAGATATTAGGCCCTTCGATGGGGTCAGGATCACATCGGAAAGGTCCACAGACAAACAGGTCTGAGCCGAGAAACCGGAGTGAAATCACACATCGGTCATTTCATCCTCCGTTTCGCCTTCAGCTTCCTCCTCATCCTCGGATGTCATATCTGCATCATCCATCTGGGACATGCACTTCTGACAGGAACAGACGAATAAGTAATTCTCCCTGAAAATGAGAGGGACGAAATGATTCAGACACAAATCACTATTCTGTCACTATTTACTCACACTCATGTCTTTACAAAACCGCATTAGCGTATATGTGACCCTGGAGCACAAAAGCAGTCTGAAGTCGCTGGGGTATATTTGTAGCAATAGCCAACAATACATTGTATGGGTCAAAATTATAGATTTTTCATTTATGCCAAAAATCATTAGGATATTAAGTAAAGATCATGTTCCATGAAGATATTTTGTAAATTTCATACCATAAATATATCAAAACGTAATTTTTGATTAGTAATATGCATTGCTAAGAACTTAATTTGGATAACTTTAAAGGCGATTTTCTCAATATTTAGATTTTTTTGCACCCTCAGATTCCAGATTTTCAAATAATTGTATCTCAGCCAAATATTGTCCTATCCTAACAAACCATACATCAATGGAAAGATTATTTATTCAGCTTTCAGATGATGCATAAATCTCAATTTCATAAAACTGACCCACATGACTGGTTTTGTGCTCCAAGGTCACATATGTTCAGTCAAACACGCATAAAAATGAAAGTGAGAATTGCTACGCTGCTCTTTTTTCCCCCAAGTCTTCTGAAGTCATACAACAGTTTGTGAAAGGAAAACTAGACGAGTAATAAGTAGCTACTGTCCCTCTCTGTCTAAATGCTTTAATAGTTGTTCTTTTGCCCTTTCAGGAACAAGAACTGTAAAGATTCTTCGAAAATAAAATAACCAAACAAACAGTGCTGGGTAGATCACTTGTATATTGTAATCGGTTACTGATTCCAAATTACATTAAAAAAATTGTAGTTAGTAACGTAATCCATTACATTACACATTTTAGGTAATATAATTAGATTACTATTTGATTACTTCTGACCTACCTCATTAATCACACTGATTTAAATAGGATAAGCAATACCTTATTGATATAAAAATACATAGAGAATGAAAATATTCCATTCATTGTTATTCACAACATGAAGTGCATTAAACATTACATTACGTCAAAGTCTCCCAAACTGGGGTTCATGAAGAAACGAGTTTAATGAAAAGCTAATGGTTAATTAAATCATAAACATTGTAAAATTGAAATAAGTCATTTTAAAACAACAACAATCAAAATAAAGAACTTACTAAAAAAGATTAAATATTTTATTTGTTCACCTGCATGTCATTATGTTAATATGTGTTTAACCGGAGTCAGAGAAATGTGAACATGTAACTGTGTTAAATAATTAACGTGTTGCCTTAAAATCTCAGGGGGACTTGTTTGATTACGAGTATTTTAAAGTTTATATATAGAGTATATAATCAAATTAAAAGTACTTAATTTTTTTGAATCTGATTATGTAATCCAGATTACATGTAATCATTTACTACTCGGCACTGTAAGTAAATAAATAAAACTTATAAACATCCAAATAAAAGGGTTTGGATGCTGAATATAAAAAAAAAAGAAAAAAAAAAATCTTTCAGACTCAAGTGTTCGGTCCATTAGGGCTTCCGATCTACTCTTATTCTCTAACAAGTGAAGATAAACAATATCCATCAGATCCAAGGGGGGTCCGTCTCTGATCTCGACTTTTCAAGGTGAAGTCAGGCTTTACAGAGGAATAAAGTGAATATAGATTAAGTGGGGTTTCCGAGCAAACCCTCATTGGTCATCATAGCTGCTGCGATTGACAGGTAAGTGATCAATAGCGGAGCAGGGGCCCAGCAGCAAGCTAGCGGAGGGCCCCTGTGGTTATCCAGGCCCAGAGCTGCTGCCAGGGGACGAGGGCATTGATCTTCTCTGGAGGTAGACTCAGCTCTGCTTAAACAAGGGATTGCATTGGTTTACCTCAAGATCTTGTGCCGGCTATGACGACTCCTGTCTCGCTGGCAGCAGTCCAGGTAGCTGATACAGATCTCCTGCAGAGAGGAGGAGAGAAATACATGGGACAATCAGCACTGAAGCAGTTATATGATGAATTGGGGGAATTAAGTTATACAGAAATAATCAGAAAAGGCTTTCCAACGGTTTTCCGTTTTATAAATTGGCCAGAATCGTGAAAGCAATCTGTGGGTCTGACAGCCTTCCTAATGTTTGTCAGTGGTCTTACTGATTTCCAACGCAAAGTATAACATTTTTCTCAGTAAAGTCAGTAAACATTTCATTTTTCCAGATGCTCGCTAACTAGTTCGGTCACTTGCAGACCACAGTTGAAATCATTATTCATACAATTCATTTATTCCTGTCCTTTCTGACAGACCTTCACACACAATCACTGTATAGAAATACACTCGTGTTGTTTCTGAAAGAAGTCCCTTATGCATTTAAAAATACAGTAAAAACTGTAAAATTGTGAAATATTGCTACAATTCAAAATTTCTAAGTGAATATCTTAAAATGTAATTTATTTCTGTGATGCAAAGCTGAATTTTCAGCATAATTTCTCCAGTCTTCAGTGTCACATGATCTTCAGAAATCATTCTAATATGCTGATTTGCTGCTCAAGAAACATTTCTGATTATTATCAGTGTTGAAAACAGTCGTGCAGCTTCATATCTTTGTGAAAAATGTGATGCATTTAATTTTTTGGAATTCTCTGATGAATAGGAAGTTCAAAAGAACAGCATTTATTTGAAACAGAAATCTTTTGTAACGTTATAAACGCCTTTAATGATCACTTTAATGCATTCTCACTAAATAAAAGTATTACTTCCTTGAACTTTTGAATGGTGTATCTGCATTTGTGTCCAAAAAAATAAAAAAAAATTAAAATCACACCGGTTTTTAATGGCATTCCAACTTTTCTCCATTTAATTCTACTTCCTTGCAATTCCACATCCTGTTTGCTACCTCACCTCAAAACAAATTCAGGAACTGAAAAGGCTTTCTCAATTCAGTTCTCATTAACACACAACTCTGCAAAACATAATAGTAAATGGTCAATATGCAATAAATCTGGCATTAGATAACCTTACAAAAATGCATTACGCTCTCTTTGTTGTGAATTCGGAGCTGAAAGCTATTACGAATTCCCGATAAGTTGTCATCCACTGGCTAATATGATTCAGATAAACAAACCTATGAAATAAGTCTGTGTGATGTGAACAGCAGGCAGATGCTGGCCTTTTCAATCTATCCGACAAGCTGCCAAAACCGCTCCCATCTTCAGCCTCTAGACTGTGATTCCTACCGACAATGAAACACTCAAGGCTTTCGAAGGCATTACGAGCCCCAGCTTAGCATCTATTATCCAACATGCTCGTCTGACCTCTCCGGGGCTGATGTCGCTGAGGGCGCCGAGGTGGAGGAGGAAGTTGTTGTCGGGGAAAGACGCCTCTGCATTGGGAACGCAGCTGTGGTTACCTGTGCAACACAGGAAACCCTCATAAATCTTCACGTCTGTTTTTGCGGTGCAAGAGGACAGGCCTCATTTGTTAAGCTGACCTGATTTCCGCGACTCAAAGTCAACTTGCATGTAAAAATGAAAACATCACAGCTGTGCAAACTGAAAGACGTGCCAATACGCATGAAGACGGTTCTCACAAGAGCTCTGCAGCAGGAAAAGACCGGAGCCCTCGCAGTTGAGGAAATCGCCAGTTTCTGCAAAAGAAAAACAATCTATGAACGCCTTTCATCTCTGGTATTTATTTCACACTTTTGCACAAAACAATCATATTTTACACAGATCGAAGGCCGCCTAAGTGGTAAAATGTGTGTCTCTGTCTCAGCCGTGCTCGAGGAGCCAGATGTCGAACGCAGGCATGGATTCAATCGTGGCAGGTATACAGATCAATGTGTGAGGGGCCGAGCTCTATGAACAGGTGGGAGTCTGTGAAAAATGACCTGTGTCGATGTCCTTGTACAGCTGGTCGATGAAAGCGTCCAGTTGCTCCCTCTGCTGGCTGGGAAGCTCCAGCGCGTCGCACGCATGAACCCACTGACTCAGAGAACTACACACACACACACACACACACATCAGATCAGAGGAGTATTATTCCACTGCACACTCGTCTATGGTAAAATAAAGTGATTGTTTGCACTGAGCGGATATTACCTGGTGCCAATACCCTGACCATTGGTCCCAACAAGTGAAAATAGAGAGCGAAAACCGTCTGGGGTGAACCACTATAACAAAGAACAGACTCGTTTAACATTTAATCATTTAGCAGACGCTTTTATCCAAAGCGACTTACAAAATAAAAGCAATCAGACCAACAAGAGAGTAACAATATGTGACCCTGGAGCACAAAAATGCTCCAGAGTCACAAATATAAGTGCTGTGACAAGTCTCAGTTAGTCTATCACGGTGCACATAGCAAGACCAAAATAGAATAGAATAGGTAAGTGCTAGTATTAATTGGTCAGGTGATGGCGAAAAAGATGTGTCTTGAGATGTTTTTTGAAAAGGGCTAATGACTCAGCTGCTCGTTCCACCAGCTGGTTTTATTAATTTGTTTTCATTTACACTCTATTACACTCTTCAGGTGTCACATGGGTGAAAAGTAATTTTCTATATACTAGTATTTTAGTATTTAACCAGATTCAAGCCTACTTGACCAATTAACAGGTGTTAACTCCCCCTAGTGTCAGTTACCGGTATCAAACCTTGTCAATAAATTTGATCATTTTCTTTTTTTTTTTTCAGATATTGTATTGGAAGAAAATCTAAAATACCCTTTCAAATGTTGGGTTCAGTCAGTTTTTTTTTTGGTAACATTTTACAATAAGGTCCCATTAGTTAATGCATTAACTAACATTAACTAACAATCAGCAATACATGTGTTACTGTATTTATCAATCTTTGTTAACATTAGTTAATAAAAAATACCACTGTATAGTGTTAGTCCATGTCAGCTCAGGTCCATTAAATAATATAAAATATACAAAAAGATACAACTTTTGACCTTAATAATGTATTAGTAAATGCTGAAATGAACGAAGATGAATACATGCTTTAGAAGTATTTTTCATTGTTAGTTCATTTTAACTAATACAAATGGAACCTTATTGTAACATGTTACCGTTTTTTTTAAGAAATGAATTCTAAAAGTGACAGTAAAGAAATGTATTTGGTACAAATAAAAAAAACAAAGAAAAATGATATTCAAAGAATCCTGAAAAAAAAAAACAATGTCACATTTTTCACAAATACATTTTTTTTTTTTTTAAATATACAAAATAGGAAGTGTTTCTTGAGCAGCAAATCAGAATGATTTCTGAAGATCATGTGACACTGAAGTGCACAGTAATGATGCTGAAAATCAGCTTTGAAACACAGGAATCAAATACAGTTTAACATATAATCAAACAGAACATTTGTGTAATAACATTTCACAATATTATGTTTTTGCTATATTTTTGATCAAATAAATGCAACCTTGTTAAAAAACAAAAATGTTAAAATCTTACCAACTCAAATTTTTTAACAGTAATGCATGTTCATTCAACTTTCATATGACACTTTTGCTTATTAATGAAATCATTAAAGACAAAGTGTCAGTGATACAGAAAGACAGACAGATAAATGTGAGTCTGACCTGACTGAGACCATCCTCGTACAGCGCTGTAGTAAAGAGATCACGCAGCAAGGCCAGCTGGCCTTATATTATATATAAATATATAAACATACAATTTTTCTTAAATATATATACATGCGTGTGTGTTTATACATGCATAATAAATATACACAGTACACACACATATGTGACCCTGGACTACAAAACTAGTCCTAAGGGTCAATTTTTCAAAATCTGAAAGCTGAATAAATAAGCTTTCCATTGATGTATGTGCTGTAGTAAAGAGATCACGCAGCAAGGCCAGCTGGCCCTGAAATAAAAACAACACTGTCTTTTAGTGCACTTTTAAGATGTGAATCAATATTCTGCATAGTAGAAATCATTGATTTGTCACTACAGTAAGAATGAAGAGTGAAGGCAAAAACGATGGACCATCCTCGTACAGCGCTGTAGTAAAGAGATCACGCAGCAAGGCCAGCTGGCCCTGAAATAAAAACAACAGTCTTTTAGTGCACTTTTAAGATGTGAATCAATATTCTGCATAGTAGAAATCATTGATTTGTCACTACAGTAAGAATGAAGAGTGAAGGCAAAAACGATGGCATTTACCTGAAACTTCTCTCCCAACAATTTATGAACTATTTCCTCCTCTTCGTTTGCTGTACGGCTACAAAAATGAGAGAACAGCCTCTGCCAGCGTCCCTTATTTTGAGCCTGGAACAGCAACAAAACAAGCCGATACCAGTTACTTCACACTTACTGTACTTATGGAAGCCTGTTTCCACCACTGAATACAAAATAAAAAATGTCTCTCAATTCTGACTTCTTTTATCAGAATTGTGAGATATTCACTTGCAATTGCGAGTTATAAAGTCCAATTCTGAGTGAAAATGTACTATTTTCTTACAATTGTGGGTTTATATCTACATTTTTATTTCTATTCAATGGCAAAAACAAGCTTCCATACTTACTACAAAATTAATTTATGTAAACAATCCTCTTATTTAGACCAATAATAAACAGAAAATAACCTGCTTGATGGTGGCCACCATCCTTGCCATTATCATGATACTGGAAGTTTCCGGAGGGTAATGCACACTCCTGAATAATATGCAAAAATGAGTTTAACTCAAAAGCAGACTTCAATTAAGCATTTACTTCAAGGCCTTTGCACTAGCAGCCTTCAAACCCCAACAATCAAGCAACCGCAACACTTCTCCAGTGTTCTGCATAGAGAACAATTCACATCACGATTATAGTGACCAAAATGATCATGGTTATCAGTATTATCACGGTGTTATTAAAATGTGCTGCTGAAATCATTTCACCTAATGATCTTTACTTAATATCCTAATGATTTTTGGCATAAATGACAAATTCAATCATTTTGACCCACACATTGTATTGTTTGGCTATTGCTACAAATATACCCCAGCGACTTAAGACTGCTTTTGTGCTCCAGGGTCACATATATTATGCGCAACACTTCTCCAGTGTTCTGCATAGAGAACAATTCACATCACGATTATAGTGACCAAAATGATCATGGTTATCAGTATTATCACGGTGTTATTAAAATGTGCTGCTGAAATCATTTCACCTAACAACAAACACAATTAGCAGCACTATGCCCTTTTTGTTTAAATAAACATTAAAATAATAACATTAAACATGACAGTCAGATTTTAAATAAATAAACAATATTAGTTGGGCGACTCGGAAGATAACATTCTCTACTAATACATACTACATGATCAATTAAGATTTTGACTAAAAAAAAAGTTTTATAAAATGATATACCTCGCATTTAAGCCTTTAAATCGTTTTAAAGAAAAGAATGAATCAAAATGATCAATTATAGGCATTTTATCTGCTTCATCATGAACAGTTGTACAGAGGCTACCTTATTATCTGAAGTGTTCAGACTTTTAGAAAGCACATTATCTTGTTTTCCATCTACAGGTTAAGATTTGCAACTAAAATTTGGTCGCAACACAAACAGTAGACAGACTGAATGAAAACGTAACTCCACTGTCTGACAGCAGGTGGCGCTTATGGAAGAGCAGAAATAGAGCGGTTTCCACAGTAACCTCTGTAAACAAAGCAGCGCTGCGCTTATAAACCCTACTTTATCAGGCTTTACACAGAGGGAAGATGAAAAGCACATGTCAGCAGAACTTTTCTGCAGACAGTCAGTTCCCCCTTTATGTATTAATAAAAAATGTATTCATGCATTTATAATTGAATATATGATTTTTCTCAGCACTCTGCCTTCTGTCATATTTTCACACTAGACGAAACCTACAATGCATGTCGACTAACTTTCTATTTATCTCGCGTTTTTCAGATTGCAATAATACGGTTTTTAATGATCATTATTAGTGCTATAAAACAGAGCAAATAAAGTGTAATGTTATTAACAAAAACATTATTCTTCCACCAAACAATGTAGTTCCTCAGAATCACTTGTGGTTGCAACAAAGTGGTTGTCGAGCAACAGACAAACGTAAACAAAGGTGTATGTTTTTAGAGTAATTTACAACAGCTTTGCAAGTGGCTCAGCCAATCAGAATCAAGGACCGGAACTCTCCGTTTTATAAAGTTACTTTTTACATTCCAACCTTCAAAGTACATATTTTGCAGGTCATCGTGACTTAAGAACATCCTTGTGTTTTTTTTTTAAAGTTTTACATTAAAAACCCAATGAAATTGCTTTTCAGTGCACAATGTGATTGGTCAGAGTTATGCTCAGCTAAAGCAAAAAGTTTTAACCCTATAAAGCCTACAATATCATATCTGGTATTTATTATTTATTTATTCACTTTTTAACGCCATGTTAACATCAAGGCTATTTTCATGGCGATCTCTGAATAAATTATACAAGGTATACAATTAACAAAAGGTTCTAAAAGACATTTCAGATGTACACTAGACGAAAATTCTAAAATACATTCAGGTGATACATTTTTAAATAAATCAGTTAGACACACCTCTGAATAAAACCGTTGCCTATTTACATTAAAAACCGTACAATCCAATAAAATATGTTTCACAGTCATTTTATCATATCTGGTATCTTATCTTTAATATCAGCATATCTTAGCACTGAAGCTGGGGTCTGACACTCCTATAGAACCAGCTTTATCCATATATTACCCATATTCTGGATATGTATTCATTTATGCATTATCTTCATTTGTATTTAATTATATATCTGTTAATATATTACTGTGTTTCTGGTATTGTAATTTCCAAGGCCTCTAGATTATTATTAGTAATATTTACCGGACTGAAGCACATTTAGTTTACTTGATAATCTGTGCATGCATACATATTTTATATTAAAAAAACATGTTAAATTGCAACATCAAATTAACTATGCTCACCAGGCTTTTGAGGAACATTTCATGTACATCTCTGAATAATCATTGTATTGCACTGCATTATATGTTACCCCCACAATAAAAACTACAGAGCTTTGACCATCAAACTAAGCCTTTAAAAATGATCTTATTAAGACATATTACTTACTAAGAGATATAGAGCGACTACTGATATTTATATGCATTTTATGTAAGTAGCTGCTATAGCCTACTGTTATAAAGATTTCACTGATTTACATTACAAGCTATCAAAAATCTTACTTTTAGACCACATACGTAAATATCAGCATCTGCACCAAATTGCAGATTTTTGCTCAGTTTGGGCCTCTGAATAAAACTGAGGCGGTTTTATTTTTTTCTCCAATATGAGCTCCATAATCACACTATATCAAACTGTATGAGCCATAAAAGCCTGGCGTACAAACATGATACAAAACATGAAACACATCTACAAACTTTGTAATATTTTGTCTAGAGGTTCAAAAACAGTTCAATTAAAATAAAATAAAAACTTTTCTGACAATTATTTCATGTCAGGATTAACAGGGTTATTAATATCATAGTCTGTTTGTTTGTTCATAATGACAACATTTTCCATAAAAAAAACAACATTTTTAATTATTTTAATGTCTACAAGAGCAAGAATGTGCAGATTACATTCTGAACAACAGATATTAAGAGAAATGTTCATAATCGGTGTGGGGCTGTGTGATATGACGATATATAATGGATGGATGAAATAAAAAGTCTAGCCTTTCATATTATGCTTTATCGTTTATTTCGTGGTGTCGCAAAATACATTGTTTAGGGTAATAGTTTTTCATCATTTGGATGACTGCGATCTTTCCACGCCACCACGGGCCGTGAAGCGGAGACAGAAACAGGTGCAGAACGAGCAGCCAGGACAAAACAAGGAGCTCGTTTCTAAACGAGGGACTACATCTGTAGCATGGACATGCGTTTTTAAGCTGTTGAAACACAAACAACAGAGCTATATGTGTGCGCCGTCTCTGTTTCTGTGTGAGAGGAGCGCGCATTTTTTTGCACTTTATTGGCTTTGAAAGATTACATAAACACACTTATATGCGTCAGAATCCCCGTCTTTGCAAGTATCTTCATAAACACAGTGATTTAGGTCTTAAGAGAGAGTAAACAGCTGAAAAAGAAAACGCATATGTAACAATATATTGGATCCGGACTTCGGTCTTAAAGGGGAAGATGTCCAATATTCGTCCTGTCTGCCATTCATATTAATTAAACAACAGTGAGAGAAAATCTCTCGCTGCTCTTGACTAAATCACTTTTGTAACTTTAACTTTAAAAAATAATAATGATAATTTATATTTATATATATATATAGTATCTCACAGAAGTGAGTACACCCCTCACATTTTTGTAAATATTTTATTATATCTTTTCATGTGACAACACTGAAGAAATGACACTTTGCTACAATGTAAAGTAGTGAGTGTACAGCTTGTATAAAAGTGTAAATTTGCTGTCCCCTCAAAATAACTCAACACACAGCCATTAATGTCTAAACCGCTGGCCACAAAAGTGAGTACACCCCTAAGTGAAAATGTCCAAATTGGGCCCAAAGTGTCAATATTTTGTGTGGCCACCATTTTGTTCCCACCACCATGCTTGACCAATTTGATGCAGTGTGCGGTGTATGGTCTGAGCACTGACAGGCTGACCCCCCACCCCTTCAACCTCTGCAGCAATGCTGGCAGCACTCATACGTCTATTTCCCAAACACAACCTCTGGATATGACGCTGAGCATAATTAATTTACACAATGTATGTAGCGTTTCTTATTTATTGTAGTTTTTTGTCCTATTGCTTGCAATTAGTATCTTATCCTTATTTTATCACTGACTGTTTATCTTCAGTGAGCTTGAGGTTGTTTTTTTTTTATTTATTTTTTAGTCTTGTATTAGTTTGATATTGACATTGGTGACAAGGGATTATGAAAATTCTATGGTATCACAGATTTTAATATCATAAAAACCTTTTTAAAAGAAAAAAAAATAACTATATCGTGATATATATCGTTATCATGATATAAAATGACTCATATCGTGATATAAGATTTTGGTCACATCGCCCACCCCTAAATCAGTGTAGTCAATCAACAGCAGTAACCAGATTATGAAGTGACGGCTGAATCAAACACTAGATAACATCGAGACTAACAGAGGAACAGATTAAGCTCATGTGTACCTGACAGTGTGGACAGGCCTGGTGTCGATCCGGACGCACTTTACACAGCTCCGGCTGAGGCAGACCGAGAGCCGGCAGACCGCTCAAGCGCCTGGCGTTCTCCTCCGCTGTCTCCAGAGCACGCAGACAGTACTCGCACGCTGAACACGGGGAGAAGATGACATAAACACATCACACAATACATGTACAACTCAAATAAAAATGTTAAAGATTATGAAATGCATAATGTACACTGCCATTCAAAAGTTTGGGATCAGTATGATTTTTAATGTTTCGTATGCTCATCAAGGCTGTATTTATTTGATCAAAAATACAGAAAAAAACTATAATATTGTGAAATATTTTTGCAATTTAAAATAACAGTTTTCTATTTGAATATATTGTAAAATGTAATTTATTCCTGTGATCAAAGCTGAATTTTCATCAGCCATTACTCCAGTCTTCAGTGTCACATGATCCTTCAGAAATCATTCTGATGATTTATTAACAATATGCTGATTTATTATTAATGTTGGAAACGGTTGTGCTGCTTAATATTTTTTGGAAACCGTGATACTGAAGAAAAGCATTTAATAATTTAATAATAATTTATGCATTTAGCAGACGCTTTTATCCAAAGCGACTTACAGTGCATTCAGGCTATACATTTTTTATAAGCATTTATTCAAAATAGAAATATTTTCTAACAACACATGTCTATACTATCACTTTTTACCAATTTAACACATCCTTGCTGAGAAAATAACAATTTCTTTCTTTCAAAAACAAATAAATAAATAAATTACTTACCCCAATCTACAGATTACTGAATAAACGGTAGTGTGTATTGTTACAAAAGATTTATATTTTAAATAAATGCTGTTATTTTTACCTTCATATTCATCAAAGAATCCTGAAAAAAAGTATCGCAGTTTCCAACAAATATTAAGCAGCACAACTTTTCCAACATTTATTATAAATCAGCATATTAGAATGATTTCTGAAGGCTGGAGTAATGATACTGGAAACTCAGCTTTGATCACAGAAATAAATTACAGTTCAAAGTATATTAAAATCAAAAACTGTTATTTTAAATTGCATTAATATTTCATAATATTACTAGTTTTTTTCTGTATTTTTGATCACATAAATGCAGCTTTGAAAAAACATTAAAAACATTATAAATCCTACTGATCCCAAACTTTTGAAACAATTCTGGCATCCCAGGGTCTCCAAGTGACGCATAAATAAATAACATATTCTATTCTCACAAAGATATGATCAAGAACATCTGTATGAATGATAAGAATCTATGCACTCACCTCTGTATTTGTACAAGGCATTCCACAAGAACTGAGATGACACTAGAGGTTGCTCAATAAAAATGGTGCCACCCTTTTTTAAGGGTTTTTTCGCGAATAATCCTTTGCCCTGAGGAGAAATAATTCAATAATCATAAAATAATATATTAACGTTTGCTGTCTGAAGCGCGAGATGGGAGAAACCTATTTAAAGCTACACGTCCTTATACATGTCTCCACTTTAGAGAACATGCATGTGATTATTTGTCACAGTCTGCATATTCTGGATCGTCTACATTTCTTTGATCAGCAGGTTCTGGCATCAGATGAGAATAAGCCGGCTGATCTGATCTGGGAGGCTAAACCGCTAAATAACAACACTATATAACTACATTATATGAGGAGGACGCGTCTCTGTCATGGGTTAACTGTTGCACACCTTGACATTATCGATAAATCGGACCTCCACGCAATTACTGGCTTTGGCAGGATCCACGCAGCGAGAAAACATGTCATGTATGGGCGCCGCCATGTTGTATATTTACATATCAACCTTTAACCTCTCGGATTGACCAATAGTGTACATGGGATAAATCTGCTTTCTCTGCCAACGCTCGGCTGCGTAAAAAATATATTTATTCTGGAATGAAAATATCGGTGCTGTATGCTATAACCATAAATGCTACGCTGAGAATGTTTATTCTGGTAAAAACATAAAATGTGGCACCGGAATGCGGGGCAACTAGTGACGTCCGATTCGTGAATGAATCGTTCTTCTGAGTCGACTCTTTTGACTCGGGGGCAATTATTGAAAAGCAGAATTGTTACAAATTTAACATAACAGAAGTGTGTTAACAACTTGAATATGCCAGTTATAAACAAACCATGCGAGTTGGTTTTAATGAGTTTCGCTTTATTAACACTATATTTAGGTTCTACTTTATTTTAGGCCTATATTTTTCGAGCTGAATCATGGCTGAACTGGAATGTTACAATAAACAACATTATAAATTCAACTTTGGAATGTTTTAGAGCACGTCTGCATTCACAGATTAATATAGCGTGATTTTTCTCACACTGTACACCGATAAGCACTGTGTTTTGCATTATAGTAAGTGGTGGGTTTAGGGTTTTGGGGCAATAGGTAGAAAATGTAATTTATTGTTAGCCTCTGGTATTTGCATCCCTTCTAGCCGCAACCCTAAATAGCTTTCTGCTAACTCTCTGTGGCCTATATATAATTCATCTTCACAAATGTAAAGTTACTGATTGTATGCCTAATTGTAGGATTTTTTTTTGTATTGATCAGAAACTATTTTCTGAATCTCTCTGCTCGTCACTTAATAAGAAAGCTGCTAAAACAACTCTATTGATGGAGAAAAATAATGAGTTCGATGTAAGTTATTCTTTGAAGCTGGCATTCTTATGTGTAATTATTTATCCTAGTTTAATTTTTTTTTAAAGATTTTTATGTTAAGTTTTATCGATTTGTTTTTCTGTTTATATTTCTTTTAATGTATTATTTATTTTTTGGCCTGATTATTTTAGTGGAATATTGTTGTGTTTTGTATTCTGGTTGTGTATGTAACATGTAAACTTCTTTCACCTAAAATATGAGTCCTCTATCCATTGTTTTGTTTTCTCTAGTGGAAAAAAAAGACTTTAACTGATGGACTGGAGTGGTGTGGATTATTGTGATGTTTTTATCAGCTCTCATTCTGACGGCACCCATTCACATCCATTGGTGAGCAAGTGATGCAATACTACATTTCTCCAAATCTGATAAAGAAACAAACTCATCTATATTTTGGATGGCCTGAGGTTGAGTACATTTTCAACCTATGTATTTTATTGCTTTGCATCAACCTGAGTCACACATTGTTATTTTAAACAATATTTCTGTTGTATGTATCCCCTGTGAATGTAATGTGCTAAAAAAATAAAAAAAAAACCTAAATAGTTTTTATTTGGGTCTTTAAAAAAAATGGTTATTTGAAACGAATTGTTCGAAAGAACCGACTCGCCGAAAAAGAGTCAGTTTACGTCACTGCTGGTAGCCAATCAACGATCAGCGTCCTCCCGATAGCCAATCAGCGCTCAGTCCACTCTCTTGAATTCTCTCCAGCGGGTCGTCGTGTGTTTTTGGTAGAGATAAGAGTGAGAAAATTCCCAAAAAGTTTCAAGAGTGCGCCTAACTGGCCAACCGTCACTAAATAACACGATACAGCGTGTGTACACGTTTTAGTTTTACCGTGGAATTGACAGCTCTTGTTGGAAATGTTGTTAGCGGAAGTGAAAAGGCTGAAAGTGGCCGAGTTGCGTGCCATGTTAACGGAGCGAGGACTGGACTCCAGAGGCCTGAAGGCCGAGCTGGTGGTTCGGCTGATCTCTGCGATCGAAGCCGGCGTTGAACCCATCAAAAGTGCAGATGAGGGGCGAAATGGTAGTGAAACGAAGAGTGAAGAGCCGCAGAAGACTCACTCCCCGGAATCCGAGCAGTGCGTTAGGACGCGGTCTCCAGTGTGCATCGGTCCTCCTAAAAAGAGCATGACTGCTTATACTGACCAAAGTACACAGACTGACCCACTTCAGCTGTGCTCATGCACTGCCCCAATAGCCATCGCGAAGGCCGCTATATCTGGAGAGGAGAGACAACAGCAGGCGTATCCACAGCATCCAGCCGCGAATCTGCATCCTGTCGCCTTGGCAACCGCTGCTACGGAAGATGCGGAGTCAGGATGCTCATCATCAGTCTTGGCCATTTCAGAGCCAGAGGCAGCACAGCAGCAAGAGCAGTGTAAGTCACCCTTAGAGCACAATTAATAAAGTGTTTCATGGCTGATCATATACTAAAAGTAAAGTAAGATGATTATATGATGACTCCTGCAGTGCTCCGTAGACTGTCAGATGGACCTGAGACAGTGGACTCCACCCCAGACGAGAGCAGGGAGCTCAAGAGGCCTGTGGAGGAGAGAGGCAGAGATTATTACGAGTTCAAAGAGGACATTCATTACAACAGGTATTGATTATCGGTCTGTAGGAACTGCAAGAGCTTGCACTTAAAGGTATTTCAAAGAACGTGGATGTCATTTCCAGAACACTTTTCCACAGAAGGAAATTGCTTATGCTCACCAAGACTGCATTTCTTGGTAAAATTCCGAAATATTATTGCAATTTAAAGGATCTGGTTTCTATTTGAATATATTTTTTAATATAATTTATTCATGTGATGCAAAGCTGAATTTTCAGCATCATTACTCCAGTCTCCAGTGTCACATGATCTTCAGAAATCATCCTAAAATGCTGATGTGCCGCTCAAGGAGAACATTTCTGATTATTATTAATGTTGAAATTCATCTTTGATGAATAAAAAGGTCAAAAGAACAGCATTTATATGAAAAATAAATATTTTTGTAATCTGGATTATGTAATCAGATTGAAAAAATGAAGTACTTGTAATTAGATCATATTACATATTAGATTAGATTATTTTAATATCAGATTACAGTTAATTTACTCCTTGTTGTTTTCTCTTTTTATCAGTTTGATATAATCCCACATGCAAGTCTACGTGATAAACAAGTTAGGTCAAAAGCATTTAAAAAGTAGTCACCTAATGTGTAATAACTACAATTCTATCACGTAATTTGTAATCAGCAACAGACTACAATCTCTAAGCAATCTACCCACTCTTATATAACTAAATTTAATGCGTCCTTGCTGAATGAATAAGTCCTACTGACCCTAAACAGATCTTGCAAAACAGAGTTGAACCTTTCTGACTTTTTCTCCCTGATTTGTTTGTCCTCAGAGCTAAAACACCAGAGCTGCTGCCGGAGCCCGAGGAAGAAGCTGAAATAGATTTTGAAGATGTTCGACTGGATTCCTGTAAGTTCATCACGACCCCAGTACATCTTCAGATACCGAATGAGTCATTGAGATGAGCCTGTCCTCAGAAACACTGTGTTTGTGTTTCACAGATAGCTGTGACCTGCATTTTGAGGTGGACTCTGATGGGAGCAGCGGTCAGCCGCTCTTCTGGGAGACGTTCCCTCTGCTTTGGTCGGGGTGCAGGATGAGCCATGGATTTTGTCAAGGGAAGGTCGGATTCGAAGCCAAGGTGTGAACTTGAGTTTTGAGTTTTGTACAAATTAAATGGCACCTTTGGTGAATTATTATTTCTTTTTTGGGGTCTCCAGTTTGTGAAGCGACTGTCAGCTCCTGCATTAGACACAAGCTGTGACCCGGATCGACATGTGCTCAGAGTGGGCTGGTCTGTGGACAACACAAGCCTTCAGCTAGGTGAGAATAACATTATGAAATAAAACATATGACTATGACATTACGTAATAAAACATAGAGATGATAGAAATAAAAAAAAAGGTATACATTAGGCATAACATAGCTAGAAGACTAACATTTCTTCGAAATGTAAATTAATTAAAAAAAAATTTTTTTTTAATGTTTTTTGAAAAACTCATTTAATCAATGTTATCAAATTAAAAACTAATTTTTCTTGCTCTTGTTTTCTCAGGTGAGGTGGAGCTGTCGTATGGTTTTGATGGACGGGGGAGGATCGTAACTGGAGCAAAGGAAGAGGCGTTCGGTGAGCCTTTCACGGAAGGAGATGTCATCGGTTGCTATGCAGTAAGTTTCAAAAGTAATTGTACAGAAGCGGGTTAAAGGGGTCATAGGATGCTACATGCACTTTTACATGTTGTTTGAACTGAAATGTGTGTTGGCAGTGTGTGTACAGACGCAGAGGATTATGTTTGTTTCTGAAGGGAATGCTCCCCGATGCGTCTTATGTTCGCGCAAATCATTCATGATCCAGCTTCACCTACAGAAGAAGTGAGTGTAAGGTTTTTTTAACTACAAAACTGCTTGCTCTGAAAAGAGCTGTTTTTGACCGGGTAAAAAAGGTGTTTTTTACACTACCATTGAGAAATTTTAACCAAACTATGTTACAGACTTTTCATTAAGACCCTAAAGAATCATATCAACTTGTGGAAAACGGGCATCCCATGACCCCTTTAAAGTATGCATACTAATGCTTAAAGGAATAGTTCACGCAAAAATTAAAATGTGCTAAAAATGTACTCGCCTTCAAGCCATCCGAGATGTAGATGAGTTTGTTTCTTCATCAGATTTGGAGAAATGTAGCATCACACCAATGGATGCTCTGCAGTGAATGGGTGCCGTCAGAACGAGAGTCCAAACAGCTGATAAAAACACCACAAGTAATCCACACCACTCCAGTCCATCAGTTAACGTCTCGTGAAGTGAAAATGGGTTTATATGAAACAAATCAATCATTTAGACATTTTAACTTTATACTTTCACTTCTGGTCAAAATATGAGTCCATAATCCATAATAAGGCTTCCTCCAGTGAAAAAGTGCATCTTTTGCTGTCTCTCACATCAAAATCCACCCACATGGTTGTTTAGAGCTGTTTAAACGCTGCTTGATCTGTGCAGATTCCTCTCCTGATTCACACCAGATGAGTTTTTCACTGGAGGAAGTGTTATTATGGATAGAGGACTCATATTTTTTAGCAATTAGCAACGGTTTGAAGTTAAAAACATGTTGATGATGGATTTGTTTATTTTGGCTTCTCAAGACGTTAACTGATGGACTGGAGTGGTGTGGATTACTTGTGATGTTTTTATCAGCTCTCATTCTTACGGCACCCATTCACTGCAGAGCATCCACTGGTGAGCGAATAATGCAAGTTTACATTTCTCCAAATCTGATGACGAAGAAACAAACTCATCTAAATCTTGTATGCCCTGAGGGTGAGCGCATTTTCAGCAAATGTTCATTTTTTGGGTGAACTATTTCTCTAATTCAATTCAGGTTCATTTTCGCGTCATATCTATTCCTTCTCCAGTTCATCAGCGAGACAGGAGAGGCGATGCTCTCATTTCACAAGAACGGACGCTCTCTTGGAGTGGCGTTTCACCTGAACTCTTCCACTCTCGGAGGTCAAGACCTCTTTCCACACGTGCTTTGCAAAAACTGCTCAGTTTCTGTAAATCTCGACCCAGAAGCTCCCTGGCATCCTTTTCCCGCTGGTTTCTGCACGCTGCTCACGCTTCCTCACGCTCAAAGCACTCGTGCGCTTTTGCCGACAGCATCCAAAAGTGACTGTGAGGTAGGAAAGCAACCCTAACAGAAATAAACATCAGATGAGTATTGTTCCTGTGAAGCTGTAAGCGGTCTCTCACGATCGTCTTCTGCATCTCTCAGGTGTTGATGATGATTGGTTTGCCGGGTTCTGGTAAAACCCACTGGGCTCAGGCTCACATGCTCCAGAACCCAAGGAAACGGTACAATCTTCTGAGTACAAACTCCATCTTGAACTGCATGAGGGTGAGAAAATCCATCAAGATTATTGCGTGAAGCTGAAATCACATAGACACAGTGTCTGGTTATAATTTGTTCATATCAATGTGGAAAAAGACAGATGGGCTGAATGAAAATTCTAATGCATTCCCTGCCACGATGGCCCTTATAGAAAAGAAATACAGAAAACAAAATAACTCTGTCAACTGCCATTTGATCTGCAATTCCTTTCCACAGCAATGCTCAACATCCGCATTCACTTTGGGATTCGTCTTGTTTACACACTTTCACTTGGCAAAACAGTTTAGTCTGCACATGCCACCAGGTTATAGATTTATGTCTTTTTTTTTTTTTTTTTTTCAAACTTTGAACCGCAG